>NC_057723.1:43795263-43810444 GCF_004010195.1 Chiloscyllium plagiosum
AGGCTTCAATCCACTTCGAAAAGACATCAGCAATAAGCAAAACACATTTATAGCAACTCAACTCATTTCTACAACTCAATGAAGTCCAGTTGAAGGCCGAGATTGATAGATTCTTGTTGTCTAGAGGAATTAAGGGCTACGGGGAGAATGCTGGTAAGTGGAGCTGAAATGCGCATCAGCCATGATTGAATGGCGGAGTGGACTCGATGGGCCGAATGGCCTTACTTCCACTCCTATGTCTTATGGTCTTATGGTCTTAGGGCCAGATTCGAAGAAGCAAAGCTGAATGTATAATATAAACAATCAAGTTGTGTGCAATGGTCTAACAAAGGTGTGTTGTAAAGTGCAATTTATTAAAACTGAGCTTTTAATGATCTTTTAAAATATAGGCATAAAGGACACAAGTGAAGAAGTTTGGTTGAACCTGTATGATACAGTTTGATTTGACTGCGTCCATGATTTCTATCTCTTGGTAACAGAACGATGTGAAGATTTGTAGAGGATTCGGAGGGATTTACTGAAATAGCTATAGGGATGAGTGATTATGAAAATAAACTGCAGGTGCTATCTTAAGATCCAAAAACCCTGAGAGAATTTGATGGCGGTATATAAAATAATGAAGAATTTCAATAGAATTGATATAAATTATTTGAAATGGCAGAAGGATCAATATTCAGCTGGTCCAGATTTAGTTTAAATTAATTGGCAAAAGAATCAAAGATGAGATGAGAAGATGTTTCACAAATAGTGTTTAGGGTTTGGAACGCACTACCTTCCTTGTATTGAGGTGGATACAGATCCAAGGATATTGGAGAAATACTTGGATAAAAACAATGGATGTGTGAGAGGCTGGGGATGGGAGTAGTGCAGAAGTCTGGAACAAAATGGATTTTCCTTCAAAGGAACTGGGGCAAACTTGATTGGCTGAATGAATTCCTTCTGACCTTCATTATTCTATTCTTGTGTTTAGATTCCCTACAGTGTGGAAACAGGCCCTTCAGCCAAAAAAGTCCACAATGACCTTATAAAGATTAACCCACCCAGACCCATTTCCCTCTGACTCATGCACCTAACACTATGAGCAATTTAGCATGGCCAATTCACCTGAACTGCACATCTTTGGACTGTGGGAGGAAACCGGAGCACACCCACAGGGAGAATGTGCAAACTCCACATAGACAGTCACTCGAGGCTGGAATTGCACCTGGGAGCCTGGCTCTGTGAGGCAGCAGTGCTAACCACTGAGCCACCGTGCCACCCTAACCCAAAATGCATTGACACACGGGGATAGGGCTTGAGGTAAAGGCAGAAGCTTCAAGTTTCATAATTTCTCTCTCTGACCCAAAGTTCAATCATTTATTATGCCACTGAGATCAATAAAGAAAGTCTTACTACTCAATCATTAGGTCTGTTAATTCTTTAACTGTTCGTGATGCTGACCGCAGCCAGTGCTGCTACCTGATGGTAATATTCAGATATTAGTTGCAAGCATCCACTTAAATATAAATAAATTTAGAACTCACATATAAACAATAACTCACATATAAACAATAAATACTGAGAAAAGAAAATATCCAACAGGTATAACAGAAAACAAAGGTGAGAATATAAGGAAAACTATTCAGTTCCATGTCTTTTAACAGAACTCATTTTTGCATTTCCTGTGTCTGTACTATACTCTTGATATATTATTCCAGTTTGTTGCCAAAAAGAAAACAAAATCCTCAGATCTTGGTAATTGAAGTTAGCATTTGATGGAATGAAACTGACTTATAATTGATTTACTCCTAACTTTCAAAAGTGCACTAGGGAATTCATTAGTGCAGTGTTTTAAGTATTTGACCCCCTGACAAATGTATCGACACTGAATAAAATTACCAGAATGTGTTCTGTAAACAAGGGAGAAAATTCAATAAGGTTAACCGCAGCATGCATTACTCATCAAAAATGAATGTATGAAGCTTTTTGTTGTACAGCATATAATATCAATAGTACGCTCATTAAATGAGCAGATTTTACTTTTTAATTTTTTTTTCTAATTCCACATATCTGATGAAGTTAATCTCTGAGTTTATCCAGAAGAAAATTTCAATCAATAACGAAACAACAACAACAAAAGAATGAGTTATAACAATGTTGTAAATATGCAGAGTGGTATTTTTGCTTTGAGATTTCTTTTATGATTCAGTAACCTGCAATGTTTGTTATGCACTAAGCCCAGCAAAGCCAATGCATACTGTCTCTAGCTTTAACATACTGTCTATGTAAGCTAAGGTATGCCCACAATAAAAATGACTGATTAAGGTGTATTTTAGCAGTACAATAACTTATAATTATATATTCACTCTTAGGGAATAAAAAATCCCAAAAACACTTCGCAGGAACACTTTTAGACAAAATTTGATATTGAATCTCAAATATTTTATTATCACAATTGACCAAAAACTTGATCAAAGAGACAAATTTTAGAGTATGACATAAAGGAGTAATGAGAGGAAGAAATGTGGAGATGTTTTTGTGAATGCAACCTCAATAGCTTACAACATTGAGACCTGAAGGCATGGCCACGAATGGGGGAACAATTCATATTGGAATGCTTAGGAGGCCAGAATTAGAGAAGAGATGATACCTAGGAGGCTGTAGGATAAGGGAGATTGTAGAAATGTGGAGATGTTCAGTAAATGGAAGCATTTCACAGCTTGGTGAGAAGTTTAAAGGGGTCTTCAACTCTGAAGACGACTGGAGACTGGCTACCTACTGAGCCCCTGCTTAAGACATACCTCTGTCCACAACCATAAGTTACATATTAAATCTGCAGAGAGAGAGAGAGAGAGAGACAGAGACAGAGAGACAGAGAGACAGAGAAATATTAGGCAAGTCAGCAAGAAGATATCAATATAAGCTGGATGAGTCCGCCCTTCTAAAGAAGGAACTTGAAACATTAACTCTGTTTTAACTCCACAAATACTGCTCAGTGGCTGAGCTTCTTCAATAATTTCTGTTTGGATTTGTTTTACGCCTCCAGCATCTGTACTTCTTTGTTTTCTTTTTGAGTACACATGCACTATTGGAACCCTATTGTACCAATAATGGATGAAAAGGTACTATTGAAAGACAAGGAGTATTTTCCACCATCAATGAAATGTAATACATTGTAATCTTGCACTTTGCAATCTCTCCCATAATCAGCAATGTGGGTGACTGGTGATTGCCTCATCTATCAGGAAATTACACAGCTATAATTTGGGAATTAGAGGCAAGGTTTTACAAATTATTCAAGAGGACACAAGGCAACAATGAGGTGAGGGAAGGAGCCAGGGTCTGGAATACAGACCCAGAACATGCATTTTACAGGAGCAATGGCAGAATTTCTTTGGTATCTACAGTTTCTAAGAGGGAAAGAAACTGATCTGGTTGCCCAACAGTCATCTTCAGCTGGTTACTGAAAGCCATACTGGTGGAGGTACAGATTCCTAGGCACCAATTTTCTGCTGCTGCTCCTAAAGAGAGATAACTCTAGCAGGAGGAGATTGTGTCTGAAGTCAGCCAGGTTCTGTTAAAAGGCAGAAACTTTCTTGAAAGCATCACAGAAACCTCACAGTCTTGAACAGGAGCTATGTATCATAATTGAAGCTGTGTTTTGGGTTCAAGAAGCCACATGTCAATATTTCAGGCCATGAAGTGGACAATAGCACATATCAATTGCTCCCCCCATTGGGTGACTAAGATTGCTGAGAGTGTACCACACAGCCATAATAAGGAACACTGTCTAGAGTACCTCGTATGACACTGCCTGACTCATCCAGACATCAGAATCTCACTTTTTGAAGGACTATGATCAGTTTCCTTCTTCAATATTGGTCTAAGCACTTCTTGCAGCTAAAATCAGCCACATGTTGAGGGATATCCCTTTTGGTGTAACAGCTATCCTTTGACAGGTCAAGGACCTTTGATAGAGGTTGTTCAGGATGTATGAGTTATGACATATTGCTGTATTTGTGGCTATTGTGGTTAGAAATGACTTGAACATTAAGAGAGTGGAATCCTTTTCTATTCACGAAGACTGTTGGTCCATGATAGAGAGTTCTGATTGCTATTTGAGTGCATTCGATTTACACCCTGAACTGCAGAAAACCAACGATGGCTGAGAATTTTAATGGCACTGCTGACTGACCCCAAATATACATACATTTTGAGTGACTGTGACTTGTCTTAACCCCTCCCCCTGAGACTGTCCAGTCCCTGCCCCAAACCTACCAGACCCACACCATCTTCAATTACTCCTATAACTGCGTCCATTCTGTGAGCCAGCAAATGCAACCAAACACTCCCCAAATCTAAGCCGCCTGCAGCCTTAACAATGCCTTGGCCAGATCCTTACAATCAACCCCCTCTCCCCGACACCCGACAACCCCCCAAAAAAAATCCAACCCTCTCCCACCCCCAACAAATTCAGATTGTGCACAACACACAAATAACCCACAGCGGCTAAACTCCCCCGCCCCACAACTACCAACACCATCATTCCCCAGGCATTGTTTAAAGAAATCTTGTTTACACATCCACAATCATTAAAAGATACTAATTCCAATTCCTAGTTTTAGGTAGGAGTTGGCACAAGTTATTACTAAATAGCAAATTGAAAGCTGGTTTTAGGATGAAAAGCATATGTTGAATCGATGGCTGGGCTTTCCACACTCTCCAACATGAATGCTATGTCTGGCAAAATTTGACCACACCTTTATGTAATCTTGGCCAATAAAAACGTTTTGATAGTTTAATTTGTTTTCTCCTAATACCTAAGTGACCTGCCATTGGATTTTAGTTAGCCACTTATACATTTTTGTTACAACATTCAGAAGAGACTGTGAACTCTTGGACTGCTGCCATTCTTTAACTGATTCTGAAGTTGTCTCCATTGCCTCGTTAGTATGTTGGGTTTTTTTTTCAAATAATAACACTCAGGTAATGGTTCTGATTCAAGTTTTAAATAGGCCCTTTGGTATAACTCTGCCAATTCTGTATCCACATGTTGCATTTTTATTCAAGTAGATGGGTTAAACATGTCAGCCTTATTCATTTTACCTTTATCCTTTTTATTTAACATTTCAAATATTGCTTCCATTGATAGAGTTTCCAAATCATCTCCTTTCTTCATAGACTTGTCTTTCCTGTATTTATTTCTATGTGCCTAAGATCTAGTCATAACACAGTCAAAAGAAATCCAGGATTTTCTCCAATGTTACAATACCTTTACCTCCATAGTTCCATCACCCTAAGTAAGGCCAATACAGGTATTTCTGAACTATTCCAGCTACAACTTCTCCATTCACTCTTTAATCAAACTCTATATGATGAAATTTGTTTACAGCCAGAGTGTATTCCTCCAAAGAATATTTTTTTCATCATTAACCTATCTGGAAGGCAAATCTTTTCATCAGGCAGCATCAGTGACTGAATTACTCTAGTGTCTCTCAATGTCTTTATTATTATGTCTCATTGATTAAAGGCAAAAGTAAATACCTCTTTTTGAAATTAAAAATAAAATCTCCAATGATCTGATTTTATTAACACTATTTGAGGAAGATTTTTCTTAATTGTTCTGAGCCATCTCTCCCTTTTTGGTATATTTTAAAGAACCATGTTATCTCTGTACCGCACTAGCAGGTTTAATATTAGTTTCCTTTTTGAAGATCCTTTAGACCACATACTATGGCCACCAGATTTCCATTTAGCTTTCAGCAATTGTCTTTGGTATACCCTGTCTTATTACAATGGAAGTATTCTTTTATATATTAGACTTTATTAAGGTCTCTGATCCTCTGAGCTGCTGTCATTTGTTTTCTTTCTTCTCAGCATTTTTTGGGCTGAGTCATATTGAATTATTTCTTTGAAGTTCAAACCTTTTAAAGAATGTTTCCCTGTCATTTGATATGGCATGGTGGCTCAGTGGTTAGCACTGCTGTCGCATAATGCCAGGGACTTGGGTTTGATTCCACCCTCAGGCATCTGTCTGTCTGGAGTTTGCACATTCTCACCACATCTGCATTGATTGCCTCCAGGTGCTCCGGTTACCTCCAAAAATCCAAATTTGTGTAGGTTGGGTGGATTGGACATGTTAAATTGTCCATGGATGTGCAGCCTAGATGGATTATATATGGGAAATAGAGGAATAGGGTGGGTTATGGGTGGGATGTTCTTCAGAGGGCCAGTGTGGATTCAGTGTGCCAATAGGCCTGCTTCCACATGGTAGAGATTCTATGATTCTCTTTCCCCACCTCTTCATTGCTCTTTGTTTTAACCTCTTCTCATTCTCCAATTCTATTTTTGTTCTTTCCAGGGTTTTGTCTTTTGTTTCTCCTCCTTTTCTATTTTTCTTTCTTCTCTTTTTCTTCCAATTTAAACTTTCACATTTCTCTTTTTCTCTCTCTTTTATCTCTCACTCAAGTTGTTTTCACTGCGTAGTGAATCCTCACTAATTCTAGTTGTGACCTCTCAATTTCAAATTTCCATCCTTATAAAGTCCTGCTTTTAGTTCTCCCTTTAAATTATCTGCTGTGTCAGTTTAACTGTCAAACATTTAAAATGACTCACTGTTATGTATTTGACTGACAGAAATATCTTAGTGACAGTATTTAACATGGCAATTAGTCATTAGGACAAATTCACAAAATGCTGCAGATTTTCTTAAACAACAGAACAAAAGTTCATTACACAAATGAAAAACAGATAAAACAAGCCACCAGTGTTTTTTTTTCTTTCGTGTGTGCAGGTGTGAGACACAGTGAAAGACACAAGGTGTACGACTCTTTATTCATTTTCCATCACCAGGAAGGAAAGAAACTCCCAAGTGGCCAGTGACAAGCAGTGCCCTTCACATTAAAGGGCAATGCTGTGTGATCAAGCAGTGAAGGGGAAGACAGGGATTGAATCAAAATAGAATTGGACGGGGAAATAATACACTCTACTCCTTGCAGCGCCCACTGCTGCCTGAACAGCTCAGGGGTGTAGGTGGACTCTGCGTGCTCCTTCTCCAGAGACACCCGGGCTGTAATATAACCGCGGAAGAGGAGAAGGAATCGGCCCTAATGACCCCCTCCATAGCCCGCTGCCTGGACCTGTTTATGGCTAGCTTGGCCAGGCCCAGGAGCAGACCCACGAAGAGGTCCTCAAACCTGCCCACCCCACAGCGTACCAGGTGCTCAAAGATCAGGGGCGTGGGACTGAAGTGTAACCAAAAACAGAGAAGAAGGTATTTTAGAAAATCAAAAAGGGAGT
The DNA here is from genome assembly GCF_004010195.1 of Chiloscyllium plagiosum. NCBI lineage: Eukaryota > Metazoa > Chordata > Chondrichthyes > Orectolobiformes > Hemiscylliidae > Chiloscyllium > Chiloscyllium plagiosum. The sequence goes on from NC_057723.1 coordinate 43,802,542, forward strand.
GCAAGCACCCACACCCAATATAGCTACCAGTGTTTAAAAGACATAATGATCTTAAATCCTACAGCAAATTAAATTTTCAGCAACCTATCAGTTACAGAATCTCAAATCAAGAGAAATTACACCCTATTTCAACTCTTTAAATTTGCACTTAACTGATTTCTTTGCCTTGGAGTGTGCAAACAATTTTACGAGGCCTTTCCAAGACTGCCAACATGAACTTTTCATATATCTGAAAATCTAAACTTTCACAGTTTCAAAACTTGCAGATCTCCAATTATCCTGTTTTGGAAGATTCACAAACTAAGATGATTAGTTCCCTGAACTCCCTCTAGGAGATAAGCTAAACTAAAGCAAGGAGATTGTGATTGAGAAGATGAGTGAGTGGGTAAGAGAAGGAGTCTTTCCATATTCCACCGTGCCAATAATGGTACCTCAGTTAGGCAGTGACCAACCGGGAGATTACCGATGCAATGAGTCTTTTGTGCATCAAGGGTGGCAACATTAGGTCCTTAAGTGAGAATTAACTGCCCTCTTAAGGGTCTCAATTAGCATTCAAATAAAGCCTCTACCACCTCCCACCAAGGCTTAATGGGGGAGGCATCAGGAAGTAGCCACATCATTTGCTAACTTGCACCCAATTAAATGACATCCCCACCTTCTCATCCTCAGAGTTCAACTTTGGTGTGGGAGGAAGTGATTAAATTCTGTCCAGGAGAGATAGGGGTGAGGTAAAGCTGACTAACATCAAAGTTCATGTGAAAACTGACACTATCCTTTTGAAATGTCACTGAGGAGAATGTGTGTATGAACAAGTGGAGGAGACCAATCTTGGAGGGAGGAACACTAGAAGGAAGAGTACAGCATTGGGAAGAAATGATATTATTGCTATTTCTGGCTGCAATTAGATAGATGAGAACAGAACTAGGTGACTTCAGTCCTGAACAATATGCTAGTGTGGTCAATCCTACCAAAGGCTGCAGACATTCAATAAGGCATATGAAAGAAAGTTTATCTTTGTTACAGTGACATAGGACAAATATTGTGACTTTTATAAGAGCCCTTTTAGTAAGCCTTTGGGTTGGAGTTTGGAGATAATGGGTTGAACCTTGGTCTATTTTGGCTGTGTAATTTTCTTTGGGTTTCATCAAGGGTTTCTCTCTGTGAGGCCAAATTGGTATTCTGATGATGTCATTACAAAGTCATTACCTCATTAAGTACCCACCGTGTTCCAAAGGCACTCCCGTTGTCTGATGCTAGCCTGATTCTACCAGTCAACATAGCTGGAAGATCTTGTCACTACCTGGATATCCTGGAATGAACTGGCTTCTGTGGTGCTGGTACCATATTCAAAAGTCCATTGTTCACCCACCAGGGACTGGCATGGAGTTGCGCTGCAAGCTGCACACTGTTTGGTGGGCATAATAGCAAACAAATGGAAAGTTCCCTGCTTTGCAGGCAGGGACCGCATGTATCTGGTGGACAGGGTGGTGCAAAGGAGGACTGTCCTATTCTGCCAGGACTGCCAGAGGAGACCATGTCACTGGCCTTTGAAAGCCTGGTCTGACATCACCACCTGGGAGACCATGTCACTGGCCTTTGAAAGCCTGGTCTGACATCACCACCTGGGTGAGTGTTTTCTGTGGTTTCCTGAGGAACTCTTGGCTATGTAGGAAGCAGATCAATGGCCTTCTCTGCTTTGCAAAGATAAGTGCAACCATCTTCTCTCTTCTACTTCACACTCACTCTATATCTGTTAAAGCACCAACCTCCCATTAATGTTCATGCTGTACTATTCTCATTATTACGTGCAGCATCTTCTCTCACTTGCTTTAATCCACTCCAACACTCCCAGACTACTAACCCTGCGCTGCCTAAACACTTACTCAAGTAAGGTCATCATCTTTCCACCCCAGCTGGATCAACACAAACAGCTGTGCCAACCACTTTCCTCTCATTCAATGCCTCCCTTTCTCTCATTATAGGAGAAGAAAGCCCACTATCGGGCTAAAAGAGCCAGGACGGGTGATTTGGTGCCCGACATTCTGCTCCTGAAATCTTATGAGGAGAGCATCTTGTGAGGACTAGCAGGTTAGCACTGGGGAGGCATTGGCCTAGTGGTGTTATCGTTAGACTATTAATTCATATTTTGCAGACTTGATTCAAATCCCGCCATGACAGATGGTTGAATTTGAACTTAATAAAGAACTTGGAATTAAGAGTCTCATGATGACCATTATTCATTCTCAGGAATAAACCCCTCTGGTTCATTAATATTCTATAGGAAAGGAAATTTGCTATCCTTACCTAGTCTGGCCTGCATGTGACTCCAGACCCTCAGCAATGTGGTTGATTCTGAACTGCTTTCTGGGCAATTAGGGATAGGTAATAAATGCTTGCCTAGCCAGTGATGCCCTAATCCTATGAGTGAATTTTAAAAAGTTTTAAAGGGTCCTGGGGAGATGCAGAGATATTTGTGCCCTGGCAGCCTAGTAAAAAATACTGTTCATTCCTGTGTAATTCTTACATTCATCCCGGTATCAACGTATGTCTCCCCCTACCAGAATTTACAACCCACAGTCCAGCAATCTCTATTGTGTCTTACAGGTACCAGCAGCATGTCTATGTTGGTTGCAACCAAGAGGGTCACCCACAAGGGGTCCTCTCCAGCCCCTCTGAGACAGAGAGCCCAGATACTCAGAGGAAGCTTAGGCAAGTTTGTCCCTGTACCCTCTACCAGCTCAGATTCTAACACCTCAGCGGGTATTTCTCTAGATTAGAGTCAGGAGCACATGCGGGTGAGCATTTCGCTGCCATGTCTCTACAGCTGGTCAAGAAAGAAATGCCACAAAGTGATGGCACTAGGGGCAACTGTCAGAGACCAGGCACCTACTCAACCCCAGGAAGGAGAAAACCATATCTTGTTGGCCATTTGTGACTGCGTACAAATTCTCAAGCAGACAGAGGGAAGCAGGCAAGTTTGTTGATAAGACTGAGCAACCTAATGCAACAGCTACAGGATTGCAGCAAAGCTGGAACCCTATTGCTTCAGGAATGCAACCATCTCACTGCCTTCATAGACAAGTTGGCAGCTGCCTTGGAGAGACAAGTTCAGACAGCTCCAGGGTCTGTTGGATATGCTGATGGAACTCTTTTGTCTTAGCCACTGGTTTCTCTAAAGTAAACAAAGGAATGAGGGACCTTGACATCTGTCTCTGTGCTCTTCCGTCACAAGGAGACGGGGTGATGCCAGTAAGCACCAACCAGAAGAGGAACCACATACAGGCCCCAATAGAGTCCTTCCCTGGCTTGGCCTTCTAACTCCACCCTCTCTGCTACCCACAGCCCTGTAGGAGTCCAAAGGACACATTCAGCATGACTAGGCCCTCTAGATGCAAAACCCCCTGGGGTCAGCCAGTCAAAGCTTGAAGGAAACTGGGTTCCACTGTGCAGCAGCCTCTCTCCTCCCCACATGTGAATGGACCCAGGTTCTGAATTGAAACATTATTGGAAGGAAAGAAAGAAGGGACATTTGAGGGAAAATGGCGGACAGTTGTCACTTGATTGTAAATAAGTTCTCATGTTTGTATATGCACCTCTTGCTATTAACTGGGGCAAATTTCTGTGTAGCACTAAATGCCTGAAGGTGTTAAAGTATTCCATTCTTGTCCTTAAACAATGTCAGTGGGCCAAGGTGTGAAGCCGCTGCACTGTTGCGTGCAATGGGGACAATTGCAGGTGACTGTGACCTTGACAACTCGGCCCCAATTTTCCAAGTGCACAGACGTCAGTGGGGTTCAGCCGTTAAGCCTGGGGCAATGGTCAGCAATGCTTGGGTCACGGAGTTAGACTGCACAACATAGCTAATGTATAAGTGTCGTAAGGAATGCTGAACTCGCAAGTGTGTTTCACCTTTACTGGATGAGGATGTTTTGTCTACTAGTGTTGTCTTTTGAAGGATTCCTTGTAGCTATAATGCCAGATCCCTCCCTCGCAGGTGACAACTTTTACCCCACCCACTTCAGGCATGTTGTAGCTTTTTCTTTTCCATTGTGCATTCCGTTGTGATTTTCAAGATGATGGAAGGCAACAGCAGCCTCTTCTCAGAATATGAGATCCAGGCGTGGTTTCATGAGGAGGTATACCATACATTAATGGGGTTTGAGAAGATAATCTGCAGGAGAGAAAGGAATATGTGGTTTATTTTGCATTTCAAGATGATCCTAGGATAGTGAACAGTTCTGGCAGACAAAAATGGGGCACAATAGTGTTTTACATGCTGAATGCCTAATTCAGTAGTCTATCATATCCAAAGAAATCTGCATCCCTTGGTTTTAAGGGAACGAAGATGAGGATCAGGGGAGGCCAACAGGGGAGGAAGCATATTGGTTTTAATATAGACATGAAATTGTTACTCAAAAAGAAATTTAACCAATGTGAATATCTATTCAATTGTTGAAATGCTATGTTAAATCAAATAGTTCATGTTTAATTCATTACATATATATGTATATATTTATGTCTTAGCACTTACGAAAATCAGTAAATTTAATATATTCATCATGACCCTTTCTTCACATCTGCATTGGTAAATTAAATGAGATTTTCCCATTTATGCTGCTGTATATTTGTCACAGTAGCATAAATTTGGATTTGAACTTATAGTTAGAATGCATCAAGCATTCAGAGTATTTTACTTCTGGAGTCATCCCAGAATGAGACCAGTTGCTAAATTTGACTCTGTTTATAGCTAAAATTAATCATCTGCACATCCTCTCTGTCAATCTAACGTTATGTGTAGTTTTGCTTCCATCTGACATTTGATTGGCAGTGCAGACTTAGCACATGTTTTTTATTCAAGTAAAATGTAGAATAATTAGTTTATTACATGACATGAATTAATAATCTATTTATAATAACATGAGGGTTATGAAACTTAATAGTAAGGTGCTTCAAATGGTGAAAATATTTCTCAGGACCTTTCCACTGATTAAAACCTCTAATGAAAGTAAAATGTCACCCAGGCTCAGTTTCACTTTCTACCATAATAAACGTGACTATCAGTAAGTCTCAAAATTATATCTTAAATCACTTAATTAGTGTAATGTTCCACCTTGAAATATTGATAGACCTAAGAGCAGAGTTTTGGTCTATTATAGATATGAATTAATTTGAATTAACATCCTTAATAATATCTTTGGAAGTTTTGTATATTTTATATTTATGTAACAAAGTACTAATTTTAAATTTCTTGAGCAAATGCTTTCCTTAGATTTATTCTCTGTAATGCATATTTCCCTGCAAGAGCACATCACAAGTTTCAAAATATTAAAACAACAAAGGTTTTTGCATGGATTTTGCTTTAAATCACCCTGATGACAAAATAATCTGGCTTCCAAAGCTTTTACAATATTTTCACAATCAGAAAACAGCACTGCGGGTTTATTTTTAATAAATTTTCATGCGAGTAATTAGTGGTTTGTTACAGGATTAATGCAATAACATATTATGAAACTTTAAGCAACAAAGAAGGCACTGTAATATGTTACAAAAGCAAAACTCTTCAGGGCAAATAACATAATAAAGCACTGCTGACACCAGTTCCATTCTGCATCATTGTATTGTTTGATCCCTCCATTGCCTTTGCATTGTAAATTACAATTTCTTCCACTTAAAAACTGGGATGACAAACAATTGTTTTTGTTCCATTCTTAGTAAGCTTCATTCTCTTTCAATGAATTTCAGTTCTTTACTTAGTGTTGCCATTGATAACAGCTGAATAAACATTTTAGTTTACCTCATCTAAATTTCTACCACCTTAACCTGTCTATTGCAAAGATGTCCTCCTTTTATTGCTAAATTGATCCATCATCTCCCTCAACCGATTTTCATCTGATAAATCAATGCCTTTGTCACATTAAAAAAACCTTGACTTATTCAAATTTCCTCATCACTTTTTCCCCCTCCATCTCTCTAATCTTGCTCCACCCCATAACTGTACCAGAACTCAACCATTTGTGCATCCCTAACTCCTTTCATTTTCAACATTGACAGCTTTGTGTTCAGCTATCTAGGTTCTGAGGTCAGGGATACAAACTCTCAGACTTCCCCTCTCTTCTTTAAAATCAAATTAATTATTTCATCATGCTTTCAGTCACCTCTTCTAAAATCACCTTCTTTCATAGAATGTCAAATCTTGTCTGATTATGTTTTTAAGCAGTGCTGTGGGATATTTATCTACGTTAAAGCTGCAGTATAAATGTGTATTGTCATTTGTAAGTAATTGAATCATATCACTCACTGAATGGAATTGACCATAAATAACATCTTTTTCTGCATGTTTAATTCAGACTTCTAGAACTGGAACAAAGTGGTGAACTGGATGCCCTAAAACAGAAATGGTGGCCCAAAGTTGGGAAATGTGATCTGCAAAGTCACATTAAGACGCATGGGAAAGGAGGCCCGATGGATTTGCAAAACTTTGCTGGAGCATTCGGTTTTCTTGCTTTGGGTGTTATTTTGGCTTTCATCGCTGCTGTGGTCGAAATTTGGTGGAAAGGTGAAAAGAAATCAGACTCTTCTAGAGAGGTAATACTTATAACTCAGATCTCTTAGAAATCTAGGTTTTCTGCTACAACAAACTCCAAAGATTTAAGCAAATGTTGACATGAAAGCTCTTACTCTTATGGTACATTGTTATTTAATTTTAATTTTATTCTTATATTGAATGGTCATCCATTTAATTATCTTTTAAAAAACACTTGTTGAAGATGGCAGGTTCCCTCCAAGCTACGTGCAATCCTGACTTGCAACGATCTCTCCCTGGAATTCCCTATGTGTAGCTAAACTATGTTGAACTGAAACAATTCAAGAAAGTAGCTCACCACCACCTTCTCAAGGGCAATTAGTAATAGGCAATAAATTCTACCTTGACAATGATATTCATATCCCACAAGCAATTAAATAAAATATATCATCCTTTCGTTTTGCAAGATACATCTGTTTTAGGAGAGTTCTTATTTTAAGACAGTAATTCTACTGAAATCCTTTGAAATGTTAACGAATTTGATATCATAGAGAGGCTAAAGTAAAATGCAAGGCTAAAATGAAAGAAGTACCAAGCTGTCTCTAATTATTTTGATATTAATACAGTTTCATCACATTATTGAAACATAAATATCCACAACATCTTTCTATGCAAAGATAAATGATTTTAAAACTTATTTCGATGAGTTGATAAAGTTGGCAAGTGTGGTGATGGTTTTTTGTCCACTCAAAATGTTAGAAAACAATGAGGAAAGCAATTGGAAACTACTGCAGATACTTTCTCTATTAAGTACTCAAGAGTAACTTTGTGTTAAGGCTTTCCTTAAAAGCACAATTGGTTGAATTGACAGCAAGATACAGTTATATCGATCAATATACCAATGATGAATAGTTTTGGGAGCATATTTATGCAAAAGTAGTTTTATAACTCAGGTACTAGATCTCTGTAATTTATTCATAATCAACTTGGTTTTGAAAACTCTTGGTTGGCTCATATAATCTACTGTGGAAATGTGTTGCTGGAAAAGCGCAGCAGGTCAGGCAGCATCTAGGGAACAGAAGAATCGACGTTTCGGGCATTAGCCCTTCTTCAGGAATGAGGAAAGTTGGTCCAGCAGGCTAAGATAAAAGATAGGGAGGAGGGACTTGGGGGAGGGGTGTCGGAAATGTGATAGGTGGAAAGAGGTCAAGGTGAGGGTGATAGGTCAGACTGGGGTGGGGGCGGAGAGGGCGGGAAGAAGATTGCAGGTTAGGAAGGCGGTGCTGAATTCGATGGATTTGACTGAGACAAGGTGGGGGGAGGGGAAATGAGGAAACTGGTGAAACCCGAGTTCATCCCTTGTGGTTGGAGGGATCCTAG
>NC_057723.1:43813245-43869973 GCF_004010195.1 Chiloscyllium plagiosum
GGTTGGAGGGTTCCTAGCCGTAAGATGAGGCGTTCTTCCTCCAACCGTCGTTTTGGTGTGGTCTGACGATGGGGGAGTCCAAAGACCTGCATATCCTTTGTGGAGTGGGAGGGGGAATTGAAATGTTGAGCTACAGGGTGGTTGGGTTGGTTGGTCCGGGTGTCCCAGAGGTGTTCTCTGAAACGCTCCGCAAGTAGGCGGCCTGTCTGCCCAATATAGAGGAGGCCACATCGGGTGCAGAGGATGCAATAGATGATGAGTGTGGGGGTGCAGGTGAATCTGTGGTGGATATGGAAGTTTCCTTTGGGGCCTTGGAGGGAGGTGAGGGGGGAGGTGTGGGCGCAAGTCTTGCACCTCCTGCATCCCTCCAACCACAAGGGATGAACTCGGGTTTCACCAGTTTCCTCATTTCCCCTCCCCCCACCTTGTCTCAGTCAAATCCATCGAATTCAGCACCGCCTTCCTAACCTGCAATCTTCTTCCCGACCTCTCCGCCCCCACCCCCGTCTGACCTATCACCCTCACCTTGACCTCTTTCCACCTATCACATTTCCGACACCCCTCCCCCAAGTCCCTCCTCCCTATCTTTTATCTTAGCCTGCTGGACCAACTTTCCTCATTCCTGAAGAAGGGCTAATGCCCGAAACGTCGATTCTCCTGTTCCCTAGATGCTGCCTGACCTGCTGCGCTTTTCCAGCAACACATTTCCATCTCTGATCTCCAGCATCTGCAGACCTCACTTTCTTCTCATATAATCTACTCACTGGAGGTTAGACGAATGAGAGGTGATCTCATTGAAGCATATTGGATCCTTAAGAAACTTGACACAGTAAAATGCTGAGAGGATGTTTCCCTTCATGAGAGAATCGAGGACAGAGGATAGAGTCTCAAACTAAAGGGTGCCAATTTAAAACTGAAATGAGAAGAAATGTCTTGTCTTGGAGGGTTGTAAGTCTTAGAACTCATTGCCACAGAGAGCTGTCAGGGTAGAGTCCTCAAATATATTTAAGGCTGATATAGATAGAGTTTTGATCAGTAGGGGAATCAAGAGTTATGGGGAAAGTGCTGGAAAGGAAATGTGGGGAATGTCAGATCAGCTTTGAACCTATTGAATGGTTGAGCAGGTTCGAGGGACCAATTGGCCTATCCTTGATTTTATTTCCTATGGTCTAATGGTCTTAATTTCAGTTGAGTTTGATGTCATTATATGCTGCATCAAGTTTTTAATTTGTTTATCCATGAAAGTGAAGAGGAACATGTGTAAGCTTAACTCTCTACCGCCTCCTATTTTCAGCTGTTAGGACCCGCTATTCTTTCTTTCTCTTCTCCACCCTTATTCTCCACCCTTAGTTTACTAAAGATTCTTCCACTTAATTTTTTTTTGCTAGTTTAGATATTGAATACTATTATGTAATTTCTATTAATCAGAGTACAACTTGTTTGAAAAATGAGATTGCTAAGTTAAATTCTATCCCTTCTGGATGCATTTTATTCATAGAATCATAGAATTTTACAGAAGGAGGCCATTCAGCTCAATGTATCTGTACCAGCTCCTGAAATGATTCCCAGCTAGTTGCATTCTTCAGCCTATCTCCATAGGCTTCTAAATTCATCACTTCTAAATATATATTATGCATCACCTAAGAAATTCACATCCACCATTCTCCTGTGCAGTACATTCCAAATCCTAACAACTCTTTGTTTCACCTCAAATCATTCCTTGCTCTCTTGCTGATAATCTTGAAATGGTGACCACAAAGTTACTAACATGCTAATTAGTGGAAATAAAACATTCTTCTTTACCCTATCAAAACTGTTCATGACTTTGAAAACTTTAATAAGGTAACTTCTTAATCTTCTCTGATGCCAAGAGAATAAGCCCAATTTCACTAATCTTTCCTTGTATCTAAAATCCCTCATTGCTGGTATCATTCTAGTAAATCACCTTTGAACACCCTCCAGAGCTACATAATAAGACATATTGTCTTCCAATTTGTTTCTAATTATTGATGCCATTTGTTTTTCAATTAAGGAAATTGGATTAATGAGTCTGAATTTCTTTGATATGACTTAATTACCCTTAGAAATAGCAAAAATGAATCTAATTATACCTGGAAGGTTGGCTGTTTTCACCCCAGCTCAAAGTTTTAAACTTCACCCTCACTTTGCACACCCGACATTTTTTTTTATAGGACACCCTTTAACTAGTGAGGTGAGCCCTCCGTCCAATTGCAGTAAGAAATCCTGTCTCCTCTTATCTAGGCCAGCAGCTCTGTGCAACATCAGGATTGGTGGCTAATGCCAGAATTGCAAAAGGCACAGGAGGAAGAACCCCATTCCCAGGTAGGTTTGGGCTCTCATTGGGGCTGGGCTGGCATGTCCAAGCAAGGAAGGTGGATGGACCTGTTGGACAAAGAAAGGGAGAAAGTTGTCGTGGGAAGGCAAAATTGAAGGCCTGACTTGGTCTGCACTTGTCAGAACCTGCACAATTGGTAAAATCATGGCATAGCTGGGTAGGTAGGCTGGTGGTGAGTACTGCACTGATGGTCTGACACTCCTGTTTACAGGTGGAACCCTACTTTCCTCCCTATAGTTGGTCCATAATATTAAGCCCTCTATTTGGTAGTTTTGCAATCCACAGAATCTCCTCACTGAAGATTTATTTTCTCAACTGGCTTTCTATTTCCATATTAACTTTCCCTATTTCTTGAAGGACTGAAAGATACAGTTCACTGATTCTGGGGTATACTAACAGACTTTCAGTATTTTCAACATGTTTAAAGCCACGGTTTTACTAATCACTAACCTTCATGATGTATGCAATATTTATTTAATGTTGAAACAGTGGGCGGAATTCTCTGGTTCTTGAGGACGCATGAATAAATATGGCCGGGGGACTTAATTGAGTGAGAGTCACAAATTCTGAATCTTAACGTCAGGGTAAACTTTAGCAATCAATTTATCTGACCATAAATGTTGAGCCAATCCACCTGATTGCAGGTGTCAGGAAGCCTATATGAATGTATTTGCACCTCATTGTAAATACAACTAATTGGAATGAAGTGCTCTTCCAGCTAGGATCTGTCCAATAGAGAAATTCATGCCTCCAGATATTCAACTGCATATAAGGTGCATGTGTGTTGAGATACACTTGACACTCATCTGTACCTTCACCATCCTATGACTGGCGCAGTTTCAATCACTTACCTTCTATTCCTCCAAGAGAATGACATTCTTCACCTCTCAGTAGTGTATGACCAATTTCCAATTAAGAAAATATTTTTCCCGGTGATTCCAGCAAGGGGAAATATCCTTCCCTTATGCCCCCAGAATCTCTTTTACTCCTATGTTACAAACACTATTACATGAGCCCTTATAAAACTGAACTTTATCCATCTGAAGTTCAATGCCATGTCTTGGTAAATTGTTTGTACTGAGGGAGTAAACTGCATTTTATGGACTCTCCCAAACAAAGTCTGAAAATGTTCTGCACCATACGTTTAACTTTAGAATCATTTCCCCTTTTCGAAAACTATGTGAACTCCTCATATGTTTAACTGTTTCATTGATTATTTCAAATTACTTTAATTATTTTTTTTTGTTTTGTCTTTCCTCTGTATGCAGGAGGACAATGAAATCGAAATTGACCAGTTCCAGAAACAAACAGATGATTTCTCTAAAGTCGATGAGAGCTCTCTTAAATTTTCACCATCATTTGTAGACTTGAATTCATTTGAACTATCTATAATGCCAACTGGTGAAAATCAGGAACAATATGGTGATTTCAGGAACACTAATTTAACAATGTCAACCTTCATACCTGACCAGATGCGGAGGACAAGCACATGTAGCTTATCAGCTAAGACTTCATCTGGATTGCCACTGAGTGGCACAGCTGGTCAACAAACTGCACAATATGTATGCACATCACAAAATGAGAGAGATTCGAGCAGCCCTTCTTCCTTCCTCTGATCCTAACTAAGTGCAGCCATAAGAAATGTGAGTTTCTGAATATTGTAAGTGAACATCTTTACAGAAGAATTTGCCACTTGCAGTTGTAAATCTTGCTGGATTGATCTGATTGCATTGTTCAGAAAATTAATAATTATGTGCATGTTCTACTTGATCCCACACAATTCTTAAAGGAGTAGAACTCTCATGTTGTTATAGTCAATTTGTCATTTAATTTTACAATGTATGAATGTATAGATTTTTACCCCAGGTTTAGTTACATTCTTCTCTTTATTTTTCATTTCATCCTATCCTACAAACCATTTACAGCTCAAAAAGAGTGGACAGATGACCTTCTTAGACCTCCACCAATACCACTGTAATCTTGACCATCAAGGTACATGCAAAAGCAAAGGGAAATATTACCTGCTGAGGAAGTGCCTAATCTCCAACTCATCTTTCAATATTAAGTAGACTTTGTCAATAAGCAGTATTTGCCAAAAAATGAAGTCAAGATATTAAAAATTAAACAAATAAAATCAGAGAAAATATGAAGATAGGAGGAATAGATAACATTCAGAAAGATGCTGTCGTAATATCAGAACTAATTATCACCTGAGACATTTGAGGTTATTGAGATAGTAAGAGGGTATTCTCTTTGTGGCATAGTGGGAAAAGTTTTTATGTGGAGTTACATGTGCTGCTTAGTTACTTATGTCAATCTGAAATGCTTCAATCTAGAAAAATGTATATTACATTGGCTCGATAATGGTACAAAACGATGCACTTTAGAAAGGTAATAGAAACAGTGTTAAATTCATCAATTTTATAGCAACAAATAAATTCAAATATACATAGAATGACATTAATTTCACTGTATTATGAGTAAAATAAAATTGCAAAATCTATCGCTTATTATCAACTGACAGTACCTAATGAGGTGGTCATTTTTTTAGTCTGTATACTTTTTTGAGAATTTTTAGAAATTTTTTCTATGAAGCACAACTTAAGGTAATTAATTTATCTAGTGTATAATTTGCTGAAATTCTGCTCCTGTAAAAAAAAAGTTTCCAAAACAATACATTTTTTTTTACCCATGCTCAAGATGTATAAGCAGCTCAATATTATGACTGATGGTAAAATTATATGGACGAGCTAGGGGGCAGCATCCTTATGTAAAAAATTACATAAACTGTTTGATGAGTCAGTTGCATAATTCAGACACTTGAGCTATAATTTTACTCAAATCATTTACTGTTAATCTCCTAAACTTCAAATGATTTTTAAATGTACAATATTGAGTACATAAATAAACTAACCTCTAATGTTTGTTTCTGTCATGACCATTACAAGGGTAATCAAAAATAATGGCCCAGCAAGAAATGACTTGATGTATAACACTCCAATATTTATTTAACTCAATTGAGCAGGTTCTAGCTTTGTAGCAATGGTAAAACAGTGTTCCAAATTCTTAACTTTTTTAATTTTATTTTAATTACAGAAGTTACTATTAAAGAACATGATTTTGTCTGAGATAACCATTGGCTCCATCCTAACAAATTTTAATTACTGTTTTGGAATTCTGTACAAGCAACATGTTAACTTAACTGTAAGAATGCAAGATACAGCTGCTCAGTGTTCACGACTAGTACTTGTTTACTATGAAAAGTTCAGAGTTTTTTTAAAGCATTTGTAATGTCAGACATGGACAAATTTTGACCAGGCTGTGAGATGTGATATGAGGAGGGTAGCATGTTTGACATCTCAAGGAAGCTAAATTTAATCAGAGGAATAAAGTTATAAAAAGTAACCAAAATAGAATACCAGTAATAGAGAAAACAATGGCACTGAACAGTGACAAAAACTAGAATCATATAGATTCCATGATAAGGTTTAAAGTGCATTCTTCCAATTTCTCTCAATTCAGTTCCATCGCTTTAGATCAGAAAATTGCACATAAGTCCACTATTTAAGAGAGATGAGAGAGGATGACATTGGATTTCAAAATTGTTTAGCTGAGAAGTGGTTACCTCAGAATGCAACAGGACCTTGATCAGATGGGTCGATGGGCAGAGTAGTGACAGATGGAGTTTAATCCAGATAAATGTGAGGTGCTATGTTTTGGTAGGGCAAATAAGGGCAGAACTTCACCTATGGTAAGGTCCTGGAGACTGTTGCTGAACAAAGAGACTTTGGAATGCAGGTTCATAGTTCTTTAAAAGTAGAGTCACAGGCAGACAGGGCAGTGAAGAAGGCATTTGGTATGCTTGCCTTTATTGGTCAGTGCACTGAATATAGGAGTTCAGAAGATATTGTCCTATACAGGACATTGGTTAGGTCACTTTTGGAATACTGCATTCAATTCTCATCACCCTCCTAAGAAAAAATGTTGTTAAACTTTAAAAGGGTCAGAAAAGATTTACAAGGATGTTGCCAGGGTTGGAGAGTTGGGCGATAGGGAGAGGCTGAAGAGGCTGGGGTTATTTTCCCTGGAGTGACAGAGGCTGAGGGGTATCCTTACAGAAGTTTATAAAATCACAAAGGACATGGATTGGGTAAGTAGACAAAAATATTTTCCCAGAGTAGGGAAATCCAAAACTCCAGGGCACAGGTTCAAGGTGAGAGAGAAGAGGTTTAAAAGGGACTTAAGGGGCAATGTTTTCACACAGAGGATGATGATGAATGGAATGAGCTGCCAGAGGAAGTGGTAAAGACATTGAAAAAGCGTCTGGATGGGTATATGAATAGGAAGGGTTTAGAGAGATATGAGCCAACTGCTGGTAAATGAGACTAGGTCAATTTAGAATATCTGGTCAGTTTGGATAAGTTGGACCAAAAAGTTTGTTTCCATGTTATATATCTCTATGACTCTCGCTTGTAACTGGAAAGTTAATAAGGGGACAATCTTTCATATACTACCACTTCCTTCCATTCCACAAGGCTTGCAGCACGACGGCAGTGCTATAGTCTGTTACCTGCCTGGCCAATATGGCAAATGTCTTTGGTGTCAAAGGAGAATACAATGTGAACCATATTGGTAATAACTGACAGTGATGTATACCAACAGCATAATGCTGCTTTAAGCAAATGTTTCCATCCTGCAATGTATAATGTAAGTTAGAATAACTGAACATTTTGGAAAATTCCAGCTGATCAGAGACAGATTTATAAAAAAAGTAGTTCATTTCTGATTAGTCTGATTTGTATATTTGAAGAGGTGAAGGATGTAGTGGAAAAGAGAGTATCTAGGGATATTATTTATATGATATGGACATTAAAATATGCTAAATAAAGTCTCTCATAAGAGAAAGTTAACTGAAATTGAAGCTTATGGTATTGAAGACATATTTGGAAATGTAATCACTGGCAAGAAACAGAAAGTAAGAGTATGGTCTCATCCTCTATCTGCAGGGTGTAACAAATGGTATCCTACCTGTTCTTGGACCCTAACACCCATATGTATTAATGATTTAGTGATAGATAGCTACATAACAAGTTTGCCAATGACCAAGGTGACAATATTGTAAGTAGTATAGACAGAAGCATATTATGAAGAGATATTAATGATTTAAGTAAATTATTAGAAATGTTGCAAATGGATTTCAATGTGGAAGAATCGGAAATCATCATTTTAATTTAACTGCTGCAGTATGACTATCATTCTGGTCATTCTAATGGACTCAACCAAGGATAATCTTAAGTTGTAGTGGCTAGTATTATATAAGGTAATCCAGGCATTTTCTAACTAGATCTTTGCATGCCTTCTATTTACCCTCTAATCCCCATATTTTAGTTCTCCAGATATAAAGCCTAGCATTCCATTTGTCTCTTTAATGTATTATGTACTTGTCCATCACATTTAATGATGTCTTCAAATGAAGCTCCTAGTCTCCTTGGTATTTTTGCTATTTCTAGCTTTTCATCATTTAGGATTTATTCCAGGTCAGTATTTTCAGGTCCAAAGTGGATTCCTTCTCACCTGCCGACATTGAAACCTATTTCCCCATTAATGTATGAATTTCTCCTTCTAATGTTATACTTCAATGTAAACAGTTTACAATGTCATTTACCTTTGTATCATTAGCAGTTTGGATATATAGCTCTTCATTCCATCACCTTTGCTATTAATAAATATATGAGTAATGGAGTGCCCTATAATTTACAAACTTAAGGGCTGAGATGATCAAAATTGACAAGGTATTAAAGGGAACTGATAGGCTATGTAGAGGATAGCTATTTCTGCTGATTATGGAATCTAAAACTAAGGGACAAAGCCGAAGAATTCAAGCCAGAATTTCAGCAGCAAAGTTAGGAAAGATATCTACACACAAAAGGTTGTTAGGAAGTTGCAACTCTTTCCCACAAATAGCAGCTAATGCTAAACCAATAATTCATACTAAATTTGAAATGATATAAATTTTTGATATCTAAAGATTATGAGAGACATGGGGCCAAGCAGGTGTAAGGAATAATTTACAGATCAACTATGATCTCACTGAACGGTAGAACAGATTCTATTTGGTAAATTGACTCTGCCCTTTCCTATGTTTCTTTATGTGACTGATATATTTTCAGATATTAATGAAACTCCAACCTGTGTGACAAAATCTATATATTAATTTCAAATTACTGGGACAAGTATGTGTAGAAAACTCATGTTAATTTGCAAACTAATTTTCTGGCAACTCCCTTGGAAGTGATGTGAGGAAAATCTTTGTAACGTTTCAGCAAACACAAATACTTGGAAGTGTAAATGAAGAATTAAGCTTCATTGATTTGTAACATGTTCAAATCATTATATTGCTTGTAGGTAATAAATATAGACAGCACAATGGAACTTTTGTTTGAAACAATTAATTTCATTCACCTTCTCCAAAGAGTGAATCTGTGAGAAGTAATTGCAATGATATTAGGAATATGTAATGTTAACATGCTCATTTTGTGATGTTTTCATTTTTTGAGAGGCCTACAG
The DNA here is from genome assembly GCF_004010195.1 of Chiloscyllium plagiosum. Classification (NCBI taxonomy): domain Eukaryota; kingdom Metazoa; phylum Chordata; class Chondrichthyes; order Orectolobiformes; family Hemiscylliidae; genus Chiloscyllium; species Chiloscyllium plagiosum. The sequence continues at coordinate 43,822,169 of NC_057723.1, forward strand.
AATCATTGTGTGAAATTTAGCATCTCTTAGAATGTTGTGCTACTGCTGTAAGACTATGAGATTGCATTTGATAAAATACCTGATCTGAAATTGTTGTTGCATATATGGATGTGAAACCAATGCTGTATGGACTAGAGAAGAGTACAACAGTGCCCTAATAGCTTAGTTATGTTATTAGGACACCTTTCCATAATGCTGATAAGCAGTTTTGTTCTCTTTTCATATTTGTGTTACTGTATGCCCAATGAGTGAACTGTTCTTATTATTGCCTTTTATGTGCTTTCAAATTTCTCCTTGTGTAATTTAAATAACATCTTTTATTACACTTTCCTGGCATGTGTTTGCCTCTGACTATCACAAGAATCTGTTATAAATGCCTTTTAAATGAAGAACTTGTGTCATTAACATTTATCTGTTGCATTTTTGATTTCCACTATTTTTGTTCTTTATTTCAATATATTTGTGTCACATCTCACCTAAAGCCAATAATGTTCATGCTGAAAAAAAGGAAGCAACCTTTGGAGAGGGGAAAAAACAGCCCATTTCTTAACATTAACATTAAAATTATATGTAGAAAATACCATCACGAATGGACAGCACAGACTGAGCACTAATATGAATGAATTAAAATTACATCCAACATTCAGTTTACATTCATGGCAATTATTTTAAATAATATTCAGTCAAAAAGTGTGGTGTTGGAAAAGCACAGCCAGTCAGGCAGCATCTGAGGAGCAAAAAAGTCAATGTTTCAAGCATGAGCTCTTCATCAGGAGTGCCCAAGGGGGCTACGAGATAAATTGGAGGGGGTTGGAGCTGGGGGAAGATTTTAAATAATATCCACATTATTATTCACATCATATATCAACTTACTTTTGCTACTTTTTCACTTCTTGCATTATACAGTCCTGATTTGAAATTAACACGATATTATAGTCTTCTCAAAAGTGTAATGAAGAGCATTACATGTATACTGAATTACTGAACGTAGTTCAGAATTACAGAGCTGATTTGCTAAAATGCTCTGGAAAATTATGAATTAATTTGATTATATTTATATTTTATTTACATTCTCATAATTATTAGAATTATATGCACCACTGTAGCCCATATCACAATGCCACAAGATATATATTGCTTAAATCAAGTCAATAACATGTGAGTATGGAGTGTTTGTATGCTTTTCTTGATGTGCATTGCATAAATGACCAAGTTGGTTAGACATGTTCAAGTCAAAAAAAGTCTCTATTAAGCTATATCAAACAGAATATAAATCTGTTCAAAGTCTGTGAGAAGATTTGTAGCTCGGGTGCTCATTGTTGTGGTTCTGTTCGCCGAGCTGGGAATTTGTGTTGCAGATGTTTCGTCCCCTGTCTAGGTGACATCCTCAGTGCTTGGGAGCCTCCTGTGAAGCGCTTCTGTGATCTTTCCTCCGGCATTCCTCCTACAAATGCCGGAGTAAAGATCACAGAAGCGCTTCACAGGAGGCTCCCAAGCACTGAGGATGTCACCTAGACAGGGGACGAAACGTCTGCAACACAAATCCCCAGCTCGGCGAACAGAACCACAACAGAATATAAATCTCTGATATCCAACAAACTGAAAGATATAGAAATAAAGTAGTATATCTCTTTATAAGATATAAAATGTGAAATTTTAACAACTTAACTATCATGGATGTCCTTTCTAATTCCATCGTATAAGCACTCTACTTCAACAAAAACTGGATATAGATAAGATACTCTCTATTGTACTGTTATCTATATGGAAGATATTTTAATGACTAATTGCCAGCTCTATCCATTAAATATTTTACAATATGTGCTGAAAAATCATGCAAATGAATCAACCAAGTCACTCTTCATCAGATTCTCGTGAAAACTTACAATGCCTAGCCAAGTTCAGAAGACTATTCACTTTCAGTTTTCTTAATTGGTAGCATGTATAGCAGCAGAAAGAGAATGGAATCTTAAAAATAGGAATAAAAACATGTCATTGCAAGGGTTCCTGAGGATAGTCTCCTAGGCTGAAGAGTGTGTTCTCAATGACCTTCCTTCCTGCATAAAGTCAGATGTAGATAAATTTGCTAAAGATTTCACAATGTTCAGCACAATTTATAACTCTTGATGTTATAAACCAATAATGCAACAAGATTTGGATAGCATTCAGGCTTGGACTGATGACTGGCAGTAATATCTTCACCACACAAGTGCCTGGCAAGGTCTTTCATTGACATTTAAGGTTGTTAACATTGCTAAAGATACCACCATCAACATCCTTATCATTGGTCAAAATTTTAACTGAAGCAGCCATATAAATAATAAGAGCATATAGGACTTTGGGAATTCTGAGCAATGAATTCACTTCCTCACTTTGCAAAGCTACGAAGCACAAGTCAGGAAGTTGATAGAATATGTTCTACTTGCTTGGATGAGTGTAGCTTCAACAACATTTCCCAAGCTCAACACCATCTAAAAAAAGCCACCCACTTGATTGGTGTCTCATCTCCTAACATATATATTTATTCCATTCACCACCAATGCACAGATAGCAGTGTGTACCATTAACAAGTTGAATTACAGCAACTTGCTAGGCTTCTTTCAATAATATCTTCCAAACTTGTAATCTCTACCACCTTAACAGACTAAGATAATAGAGACATGGTAACATCCACACTTGCAAGTTCCCCAACAAACAACACACAATCTGAAATTAGAACTTTAATACCTTTCCTTCACTGTCACCGGATCAAAATCATCAAACTTTATTCCTGACATTAGGTGGTTGTTCCTAGATCAGATGGCCTGCAGAGATTGAAAAGGTGGGTTCACAAAATATTTCTCTTTCCATCCTGTTTTGATCTCCCATGTGAGGAAGAATGTTCTTTTGCTTATGGAGGGAATGTAGCAAAGATTTATCAGGAATAATTCTTGAGATGGAAGGACTGACATATTAAGAGAAATAGGATCTCCTTCCCAATCACACCCCTCACTTGAGGTGCAGTGAACCTCAGGTTAAAACATTGAAAGTTCTCTATGGTCTAGTGAAACTATGGAGACTTTATTTTAATACTAGAGCTCTACAATACATTACATGATTCTTCAGCCCATTGCATCTATGCTAGTCAAAAACAACCATCTAACTATGCTAATCCCATTTTCTAGCACTTAGCCTATATCCTTTTATGCCTTGGCATTCAAGTACACATCTAAATACTTTTTAAATGTTATGAGGGTTTCTGCTATTACCACCTTTGCAGACAGTGAGTTCCAGGTTCCCACCACATACAGGTTAAAAAAGATTTTCCTCACATCTCCTCTAAACCTTGTTGTCCACATCTTAAATCTATGCTTCCAGTCATTAATCCCTCCATCAAGGGGAATGTTTCTCCCTGCCTTCCCTATCTATGCCTCTCATAATTTTATACATCTCGATCATGTCCCTCTCAATCTCCTCTGCTATAAGGAAAACAACCTCAGTCTCTCCGATCTTTTTTCATAACTGAGACTCTCCAGCCCTATTACATCCCTGTAATTTCATCCGCACCCTCTCCAGTGCGATCATATCCCTCCTATAATGTGGATTCCAGAACTGCATGCAATACCCTAGCTGTGACCTAAACATCATTTCATTTACATTAATGTTCCAGTGGAACCTCCATGCTGTTAAACACTCTGCCTCAACTAATAAAGGCAAGTATAGCGTATACCTTTTAAACCACATTAACTACCTGTCTGCTATCTTAAGCAATTGTTGGTGCTTTCAAGGGTCCTGTATCTCTATTCATCATGTATCTCCTTTCATTGTTTGACCTTGTGTGTCACCTCACATTTATCCAGATTGAATTCTATTTGACACTGATGAACCCATTTGACCAGCCTGAGTATGTCCTCCTAATTAAGTTTATCCTTCTTACTATTTGTCATCCCTCAAATATTTGTATCAACTATCCTACATTGAAGTCTAAATCATTTACAAAAACCACAAACAGTAAGGGCCCCAAACCTGCCCCCTGTGGGACCCCACTGAACACAGATGTCCATTCAGAAAGAAACCCTCAACCATCACCCTTTGCGTCCAGCCACTCGCCAATCCAATTTGCCCAATATCCTGAGGTCCCATGGGTTCTCACCATTGCTATTAGTCTCCCATTCAGGACTTTATCAAAAACCTTGTTGAAGTCCAAGTAGACTATGTTAAATGCATTGCCCTCATGTAAATACCTGGTCAGCTCTTAGAAAAATTCACTCAAGCTGGTCAGAATGATGACTCCTTAATAAAACCATTCTGCCTGTTCTTCAAAGCACTGTCCTCATGACCTGTCCTATCTGCCAATCTCCCTTCCCACCGACCTGCTCCATCCTCCCCTCTAATCTATCACCTCCATCCCCACCCCCATTCACCTATTGTACTCTTTGCTACCTTCTCCCCAGCCTCCCCCCCCAACCCCACCCCCATTTATCTCTCCGCCTTGGAGGCTTCTTGCCTCCATTCCTGATGAAGGGCTTTTGCCCGAAACATCGATTTTCCTGCTCTCGGATGCTGCCTGACTTGCTGTGCTTTTCCAGCACCACTCTGATCTAAACTCTGGTTTCTAGCATCTGCAGTCCTCACTTTTGCCTACTTCATTAATCTCTACCTCTCCAATTGCTTCCCATTGTTTTCCCAACAATTAGATTTGATTGACCAATCCTGTGGTTTCTTGCTTTACTTCTTCCTGCCTTCTTGAATAATGATACTGGATTGCCTGTCCTCCAACCCTCCAGCACCTCTCCTGTGGCTGGAGAGGAATTGAAAATTTTTGCAAGTGCTTCTGTTATTTCCTCCCTTGCTTCACTCATCAGCCTGGGATATATTTAATCTGGCCCTAGAGATTTGCGAACTTTTAATCCTGCCAGACCACTTGAAACCTCCTCTCTGTCTGTGCTAATTCTTTATTTGTATCACAGACCTTCTTCCTGATTTCTATTCTATTATTATCCCTCTCATTAGTGAACACGGACCCAAAGTACTCATTTAGAACTCTGCATATATCGTCTGGCTCCACGCACAAATTACCACTGTGGTTTTTAATGGGCCCTAATCTTTCCCTTGTTATCCTTTTATCCCTAATGTGACTGTCACACAATTTCAAATTTTCCATTATTTTATCTACAAGAAGTTCTGACTGAAACCATTCCAATAGTAGCACCTCAAGAGGTATTTCAAAATAACACCTTTTATAAGAGCACTAAACACCATCAACATAAAAAGAGTTGTTCTTGTAAACTATTCATTTTTATGCACAATAAATTCTACAATCTGTTAGAATATAGCCCAAAAATATTTTTCATGTATATAACTATTACTTTCTCTTGTGTTTATTTTAAAAGCTGCTATTGGCACCTGTGTTTAAAATATGGTGAGTGTACCTTGATCGAACGATACTTATAATGTATATGTCAGATTTTATAGTCAGTGACAAGAAAACACTGCTCACCTTTCATCTTTCCAATAACTGCCCATAACTTTTTTGTTGTCTTTCAGTGCATACTTTCTCTAATCCTTTGCATCCAGTACAGAGCCCACAAAAAGCCATGGTGTGTGTGAACAAGGCAAGAAACAGTGAGAAACCATGTTCAATTCAATTTAAGATTAATAAGCCTCACTAAAACAAATAGCAAGGAATTGGGATTGGTTGTCTGTTTTGTTACGAGTGCCATTGGAACTTCAAATGGGCATCTACAGAGAGCACATGTATAATTTTGAGGTGAATTATACCAAACGCCATATTACAGGGCATTAGGACACAGCCAGACAAATGCCGAGTAGGCAGATTATTACGATTCTAATTCGATGTCAGCGGTATCATTTTGGACATAATACTGCAGCTGATGCACTTCTTTTAACCTTTGCTATGCTGAACATGTGTTGAGCTTCCATGCAAGAACTATTTAAAACAACATTCAACTACTTAAAATTGAGGGGTTTGTTGATTTTCTCTGTCATAATGATTTCATGAACATTGAGTTGCAAAAGTCTACAGGAAGTGGTACGTGCTGAAGAATTTTTATCTAACTTCAAGACCTCTGGACAAGCCAGAGGTTCCCACTTGTGGATGTACCCGTTAACATTTCCCTTGGTTCTGGCAGTATTTGGAGAATGTACAGAAGCCATGCAGGGTGAACAAGATGCCAGGAGAGGGTGAAAGATGAGAAGTGCTCTAAGCAGGAAATCACATCTTTCTATTGTGTTCAAAGAACAATTCTGCTGCCTAAGCTCAGGAGACAGTGTGTGAGATGTCTATGTTTCAATGGCGATTTCTCACTAAAATTTGTCACTTGTTGCAATTATAACTACAGTTTTAGAGGAGGGCCAAAGACTGCACAGCTTGTAACTATAGACCTGATGGTACCCATGAACCTTTATGTAACTATTTGTTTCCAGGCTTCAGCAGAAGATAGATACAGTGACTAAGTGAGCATTGAGTGAGGGGTTTCACTAAAGTTCTCCATTCAAAGAAAGCAAATTATGTTTCATTCTTTTTTGTCAGAAAGAAGAAGATGGAGCAAGCACAATCGTTTTGCTACAATTACAAGTTTCTTCATGGTGAAGAGAGCTATTACCAGCATGCAGGTTGTTCTGCCAGTGTTGAATGTCCACTCTGGCCTGTGTGAGAACTGAAAAGGCTCCCATTGTTTCAGCTTCCAATTGATGTGTGACCATAGGAATATATCATGCATGTCAATGCCGTTATCATGCTAACCATCATAATGTTAGCAAAATTCTGCTGTACCACCCGTATTTGTGAAACCACAGTAAGGCCAAGGGTGGGTACTCGGCAACAGGGACCATACACTGACCAAATGGCTCCTGTCCAAAAAATGTCCCTGAGCTTCTGGTTTCCTGACATTTCAACACACTCGGAGCAAGTGAGGACTGCAGATGCTGGGGGTCAGAGTCAAAGAGTGTGGTGCTGGAAAAGTACAGCAGGTCAGGCAGCATCTGAGGAGCAGGACAATCAATGTTTCAACATAAGCCCTTCATCAGGAATGAGGCTTATGGCCCAAGGGGGCTGAAAGATAAATGGGAGAGGGGTGGGGCTGGGGGGAGATAGCTGGGAATGTGATAGGTAAATGAAGGTGGGGTGAAGGTGATAGGTCAGAGAGAAGGGTGGAGCGGATAGGTGGGATGGAAGATGGACAGGTAGAGGGCAGTAGCGAGTTGGAAGATTGGTCTGGGTTAAGCTCGGGGGAGGGGAAATGATGAAGCTGGTGAAATCCACTTTGATCCTGTGTGGTTGGAGGGTCCTATGATGGAAGATGAGGCATTCTTTCTCCAGGCGTCAAGTTGTTATAGTTTGATGGCGGAGCAGGAACATCCTTGGTAGAGTGGCGGAGGGAGTTAAAGTTTTCGGCCACAGGGCAGTGGGGTTGTTTGGTACGTGTGTCCCAGAGATGTTTTCTGAAACGTTCCGCAAGCTGGCGTCCTGTCTCCCCAGTGTCGAGGAGACCACATAGGGAGCAAAGGACACAGTAGATGTGTGTGGAGGTGCAGGAAAATCTCTGTCGAATATGGAAGGATCCTTTGGGGCCTTGGACGGAGGTAAGGCGGGTAGTGTGGGTGCAGGTTTTGCACTTCTTGCGGTAGCAGGGCAAGGTGCCAGGAGTGGAGGATGGATTGGTGGGGGGCACAGACCTAACAAGGGAGTGGTGGGGGGAATGGTCTCTCCAAAACACAGATAGGGGTGGGGAGGGAAATATATCCCTAGTGGTGGCGTCTGTTTGTAGGTGGCAGAAATGGCAAGGGATAATGCAATGTATCTGGAGGTTGGTGAGGTAGAAGGTGAGGACCAATGGGGTTCTGTCTTTGTCTCGATTGAAGTGATGGGGTTCAAGGGCTGATATGCAGCAAGTGGAGGAGATGTGCTGGAGGGCATTGTTGACCATGTGCGAGGGGAAATTGCGGTATTTGAAGAAGGATGCTATCTGGGATGTTCTATGGTGGAATTGGTCCTCCTGGGAGCAGATGTGGTTGAGGCGGAGGAGTTGGGAATAAGGGATAGCGTTTTTACAGGAGGCAGGGTGAGAGGGGGTGTAGTTCAGATAGCTGTGGAAGTCAGTGGGTTTGTAGTAGATGTCTGTGTTGAGTTTGTTGCCAGAAATGGAGATGGAGATGTCCAGACAGGGGAAGGAGGTGTCCGAGATTGTCCAGATGAACTTGAGATTGGGGTGGAAGGTATTATGAAAATGATGAACTGTTCAACCTCCTCATGGGAGCATGAGATGGTGTCGATACAGTCATTAATATAACGGAGGAAAAAGTGGGAAATGGTGCCGGTGTAGCTGTGGAAGATATGTTCCACATATCGAACAAAGAGGCAGGCATAGCTGTGGCCCATGTGAGTGATCATGGCTACCCCTTTGGCCTAGAAGAAGTGGGAGGATTGGAAGGAGAAATTGTTGAGGCTGAGGACCAATTCAGCCAATCGAATGAGAGTGTCAGTGGAAGGGTACTGGTTGGGTCGGTGTGAGAGGAAGAAACGGAGGGCTTGGAGGCTTTCGTCATGGTGGATGGATGTGTACAGAGACCAGATGTCCATGGTAAAGATGAGGCATTTAGGCCTGGGAGACAAAGGTCCTGGAGGAGGTGGCAGACTTGTGTGGTGCCTTGAACGTAGGTGAGGAGTTCCTGGACCAAAAGGGACAGGATGGTGTCAAGGTATGTGGCGATAAGTTCAGTGGGGCAGAAACTGGCCAAGATGATGGGCCAACCAGGGCAGTGAGGCTTGTGAATTTTGGGTAGGAGGTAGAACCGGACGGTGTGGAGTTCCCGGACTATGAGGAGGGAGGCTAGCTGATGCCTGGTAGAAGAACACTTCATCTTCCATAGAATCAATGTGGATTTCACCAGTTTCCTCATTTCCCCTCTTCCCAGCTTATCCCAGATCCAACCTTCCAATTCAGCACTGCCTTCTTGAACTGTGCTACCTGTCCATTCCTTCCCACCAGTCTGCTCCACCCTTCTCTCCAACCAAACACCTTCACCCCTACCTTCATCGACCTATCACATTCCCAGCTATCTTCCCCCAGCCCCACCCCTCTCCCATTTATCTTTCAGCCGCTTGGGCCACGAGCCTCATTCCTGATGAAGGGCTTATGCTCAAAATGTTGCTTCTTATGCTCCTCAGATGCTGCCTAACCGGCTGTGCTTTTCCAGCACAACGATCTTTGACTTCAACACACTATCATGTTCCTTGACTAACATTTCTGTCTTGGACTTGCTGTAGTGCTCCAGTGAAGCTCAGTGCAAGCTGGAAGTACAGTAATCTCACTTTCCACTTGGGGACTCTGCAGCCTTCAGGGCTTAATATGAGTTCAGTAATTTTAGAGCCTGAGCACATTCTCCCATATCCTTCTCTCAATCCCCACACACCAGGCCTTGTTATCACATGGGCTGCTACAACAACCGACCCATTGTCAGCTACTAGTGGTCTCCATTAGCAGCTGTTGAGTCTTCCAGCTACCCATTACCCATTCCAGTGAACATGTAGACTGCAGATGCTGGAGATCAGAGTCGAGAGTGTAGTGCTGGAAAAGCACAGCAGGTCAGGCAACATCTGAGGAGCAGGAGAACCAATGTTTCGAGCATAAACCCATCATCAAGAATGAGGATTGTGGCCCAAGGAGCTGAAAGATAAATGGGAGGGGAGTGGGATAGCTTGGAATGCAATAGGTAGATGAAAGTGGGGGTGACGTTGCTAGGTCAGAAACAAGTGTGGAACGGATAGGTGGGAAGGCAGATGGACAGGTAGGACAGTTCAAGAGGGCAGTGCCAAGTTGGAGGGTTGGATCTGGGATAAGTTGGGGGGAGAGGAAATGAAGAAACTGGTGAAATCCACATTGATCCCATGTGGTCAGAGGGTCCAAAGCCACAAGATGAGGCGTTCTTCCTCCAGGCATCAAGCAGCCTCCAACCTCATAGTGCGGGAACCCCCACTGCCCATTCTACCTCCTACCCAACACTCACAAACCTCATTGCCCCAGTTGACCCATCATCTCGGCCTGCTCCTGCCCACCAAACTTATCTCCTCATACTTTGACATCATCCTGTCCCCCTCAGTCCAGGAATTCCTCACTTACATTCAAGACACCATCCACGCCCTCCACCTCCTGATTTCTGATGCCTGAAACATCAATTCTGCTGCTCTTCAGATGCCGCCTGACCTGCTGTGCTTTTCCAATACCAATTCCTGCTGTTCTCTCTCTGGGCTCTATCTCCATCTGTCGTTTGCTCTTTATGTCTTCGCTCACCCCATCTTCATCATACATACCAGATGCAATCAGTTCTGAATAAGGTTCACTGGACATGAAAACTCTGCTTTCTCTCTACAGATGTTGCCAGACCTGCTGAGTTTCTCCAGCAATTTCTGTTTTTCTTTCAAATGGCTGATAAATCTGATAAGAAACAGATGCTCATATGCACAGCATGCATACAATGAAAGCCATGCAAACAGACAAAATATGATGAAGCAGATTATTGGTGAACTGCAACAATACTTTCATTGGCAGCAGTGTTCTGCAGATGCTGAGTGGATTTCCAAATTCATGGTGGTTTGCTGTAAGCTGCACAGCTTCACCATCAGAAGACACAACATTTTCCAACAACTATACAGCAAGTAGTTGAGCAGAAGCAGAAGGAGATGGAGGATAAGGATAATAGGAGGCAACTTATACAACCCCTTTAACATGGGCTGTTCAAGAAGTGCTCATTTGAGGCTGAGACTAGTAAAAACAGTCCCCAATTTCCCATTTACCGACAATACTACATCTTACCTTGGCTCTGTCACTGAATATTAAAACATCCCTTTGGCAACACTGTAAAAAAACCCAACACAAATTAAATATTCCAGAATGAACTTAGAAATAATACATGCAGAAGTCAACAAAGTGGCCTTCTCTTAGGGCCTGTCTACAGTAGAAGAGAATGCAGGTGCCCTTGGAGGATATTTTGAGCAGTCTCAGATCTCGAATGCCTGGCTGCTGACTGCACCATCACAGCCTGGGCAACAACAGTCTGCACTGGCTGAGAGGTGACAGCAAGGCTACTGGCAGAGTAGCTCAGAAGATAAATGCTGTCTTCTTCAGAAGGAATACCAGGTTGATGTTTCATGATGCATCTGTCACTCTCCTCACGCAGCTTCTCTGCAATCCTCATAAACTGTTGGTGGACAGATGTCTGCACTGCTGCAACATCCTTTGCACATTGTAATCCACAGCCATGATATTTCAGTTTGAAAATCAGACATTGGTTAGCTGCTTTTTTTTTGTGCTGATGAAAGTTACAACATAGACCACCATGTTTGGGTCCACAAGAAAGTGAATGAAACTGGCCACTACTTTGATGCTAGAAAGGATGAGCTCCAAGCCGAGTATCAGGATAATGCTGTACCTCTCCAAGCTCTCTGACAGAAAGTAAGGTTTCTGGCATGTTTCTCAATGTACCAAACATTTTGTTGTACAAGACCAAGACATTTTTTCTCCAGGCTGCCCCTATGATGTTTTCATTTGAGTCCTCTCCAGACTTTATAGGGTAGCAAGAGAGGAGGCAGCAGAGAATAAATTGAGGCCGAAGAATTGGGGCCCCTGCTCTTCATCACTTCATGAGAAGAGGCCTGGTTTAGCAGCTGTAGCTCAAGGAGAACACCTACTTGGAGAAATAAATCAAACAGCCCAGTACATAGAATTACTGGGTTCATTGGTTCATGATTAGAAAAGTATACTTTTTGATATTAACTGACAATCAACAGGAATAAGTGAAAGTCAGGGCCAGCATAATAAAGTAATTTAAATGAGCAAACTAGGCAAGGGAGAAGTAGATTAAAGTTAATGTCAGAGAGTTAAGTTTAAGACTAAGTGAGATTAAGTAAGTTCAAGTTTAAGAATAGCCATACAGATGTCTTGAGTGGAACACATGGCTTATAATGTACAGCAAGTCACAAACCTGGCATGTGATATTGAAACTCGGGTAGCAGCTGAAGATACTTGAGCACAGCGATGAGGCTCGGAGTTACATGGATAGTTCAGAGAGGTGGTCTCACTGCAGCTCAAGGGCGTGGAGGAAGAAAAGGAATGGGTGGCCACCAGGCAGGCCAAGGAAAACAAGGTTAGTGCAGAGATCTCTGGGAGACCGCTCACAAATTGGTTTTCCATTTTTGGAAAGTGGTGAGGGTGTCAGTCTTCAAGGGAGTGTAGTCAGAGTTACGTTTATGGCACCATAAACGCCTCAGCTGTATCAGAGAGAAGGAAGAGGAAGAAAGGAGGAGTGATAGTCAGAGGGAATTCCTTAATTAAGAGAACAGACAAGCATTTCTTTGGCCATCAATGTGCTTCCAAGATGATATACCACCTCCGTGCTTCCAAAATCAAGATTATCACAGAGCAGCTGCAGGTCATTCTTCTGGGGGAAGGGGAAATGCAGAGGCCATAGTTCATGTTGGTATCAATGACTTAGATTGGAAAGGGGAAAAGGGGATCTGGGTCTGCACCAAGAATTTAGGAATTTAAGTAGAACAGTAGCAAGCAGAATCGCAAATGTAGTAATCTCCAGATTATTCCCAGTACACGTGCAAATGCACACAGAAATAAGACAGATGAATGTGTCGCTAGAAAGATGACACAGGAGGATGGTCTTTAAGTTCCTAGAACTCTGAGACTGACTTGCAGGAGGATGACACCTGTACAAGCTAGTTAGGTTGTATCTGCCAGAATTGTGATGAAGTTCCTGACAGGGCAGTTGGCTAGCATTGTTGCAAAACCTTTAAGCAAACTTGGTCAGGGTGTCAGAATCAAGAAATAATAAAAGGAAAATGCCAGGATTCATAAAATACTTGAAGATACAGCTGACATTAGCTTAGAAATGGCAAAATAATAGGTGAATTCAGTGTAAGTGGGAAATGAATGGAGTCGACATGACAGTTACAGTGTATGTAAATTAATGTGCAGAATATGGTAAATAAGATTGGGGAGTTATTTGTTTCGATTACCACAAGGATGTACCACAACATACCAACATTGTTTTTCTACATGAGCAACTCCTCCTTGCAAATGACCCTAGCTATTTATAATGCATTGAAATGCATATTTAAATGTTACAAAGCTACAAGTTAACAAACTCAAACTTATCAACTCTTGAAGTGATGACTTTCTCCAGCTTAGTGACTGTAATGTTAGCTTGTGGCAGTTATGTCTCCTCAGTGATCTGTATGAGTGTCAGCCATGAATGGCCCTTTGTATTCCGCCGTTTTTCCAGTGATCTGCAATTGTTTTTCAAGTGTTTATCCAATGCCCTTTTGAGACCCATGATTAACTCTACCTTTATATTATAAGGCATAGAATTCACGATTCTAACCACTCACTGGACAAAAACCTCTTCTCAATTTTCTGCAAGCTATACATGAATTTGGAATCCCTCATCCTTCGAACAATTCATGAAAATATTTCCTGCACTCTCCCAAAAGTTTAATTTACTGACTAAAATGAAGTTTCAGAACTGGGCAGAGTACATCAGTTGATAAGAAATTCCTGTGTTGCATTATAAAAGTTTATTATAAGTTACTTGCTCATGTACTCTGTATTACTTTACATAAAACCCCGGATCCCAATGACATTTTAACCTCTTCTTATTCTGCCATTCCACCTTCAATGATTTGTGTATATGTATGTACTTCTTGCCCAATGCCAGCTTGCACAGCTAAAGTTACCAGGCTTCTGACATGAAATGGGTTTTTCTCCACCCCACAACAGGCATATGGGCCAGACACCTAATGCCTCTTCCTCCCTTTGTAAAGCTTCAGACAGGCTGGGAGTTAGATAGGTAGAAAAAGGAAAACCTGATGGATTTGTAGTCATCCACAACTTCAAACTTGCCAGGAAGGAAGCATAAAATTCAGGCCAATGAGGTTAACGATAATTATCATTATTTGTGTAAACCAGAGTGTAACTTCAGGCACTGCACATAGGTTGTCAAATAAAAAATATCTGACAGTTGGTGGTCAAAATGTTTTATTACTCTGAAGTCTTCCTGGATGTGGCATCTTGACATATCACCTTTCAAATAATTTTTAACAGTATAAAGTTTACCGAATTGATTTTCAATAACTCCACAGAAAAGATAGGGTTTATCCAAACTAGTATAAACTTCTCTTTAATGGTATAGTAAGTTTCATTTGATGACAAAAATACATTATTCTTTCTGTTTCTTTTGAGTTTGTTAAATCAGTCTTTCTTTTCCTTTATTTATGTCACTTCCTATAATTTGAATAACTCATTAAGCAATTTCCTTATAATCCCTCCCAGAGATTTGTTATTGTCTCAATAATTAATGTTGAAAATGTGTTGCTGGAAAAGCGCAGCAGGTCAGGCAGCATCCAAGGAGCAGGAGAATTGATGTTTCGAGCTTGAGTCCTTCTTCAGGAATCCTGAAGAAGGGCTCATGCCCAAAATATCGATTCTCCTGCTCCTTGGATGCTGCCTGACCTGCTGCACTTTTCCAGCAACACATTTTCCGCTCTGATCTCCAGTATCTGCAGTCCTCACATTTTTTCCCTCAATAATTAATGTGCCAAATCCTCAGAAAATTGAATGATGTCACAAAATGTTACATTTAAATCAGTTTTATAGAGCATAGAAAAGTGCAGCACAGAACAGGCCCTTCGGACCACAATGTTGTGCCGAAGATTAATCCTAATCTAAAATATAATAACCTAACCTACACACCCATCAATTCACTGCTGTCCATGTGCATGCTTAAATGTCCCTAATGACCCTGCTTCCACCACCACCATTGTCAACGCATTCCATGTGTTCACAACTCTCTGTGTAAAGAATCTACCTCTAACACCTCCTCCTTACCTACCTCTTAACACCTTAAAACTATGACCCCTCGTGGCAGTCAATCCTAAAATGGTGAAAATGCTCTGCTCTTATTGAAATTTTCTTGCATCAATAAAGATATATTACAGGAAATATTACAAAATGACTTGGCACATTAGAATTCTGCCTTGTTTTAGTTATAGTAGAATTAAATTGTTCCAGAGTTTATTGTAATTTGTTAACATTTTGAAGTGTATATGCTTACTTCACTCAGTACGTGTAACTCTATTTATGGACTAAGTTATTTTTTAGCAATATATTTTAATGATTGCACATGTGCTTAGTTAATGAGATCAGGTACTAACATCTAATGCAATTGTCAGTTATCAAATATCAGACAAACCTATTAAAAGTGAAAGAGTATTTTGAGTGTGAAGATTGCATTAAAAAGAAATCTGATATTAAACTTATTACTGTTGATTTTCTTACTTTTTTATTACACAGCTATTTTGCTTTAAAAAAACACAAAACTGTTTGCTCAATGGTTGACTTTTCAAGAAATATATGGCTCAGCCTGTGACTAGGACAATAACAATGTTAAAGTTTTGAATGTCAATATCTAATAAAATGCAGCAAGGTAGTTTATACATAATCGCACCAGGTGTATAATTGCATGAATAGATACTTTTTTTGGAAATTTATGAGTTAGGTAAATGGTTAACCAACTTCGTTTTATGATTGTGTGATCAACTGCAGATTAAGAACTAAAATATGTAAAAAGTGTCAACAGTTTAGTTTGCCAATTTGTGTACACCTTGGGGGTGTCCTTATTTATACCACTGTTGTTAAAGTCTTCTGCTTTTGAACAGAAAGATTTTTTGTATGAAGGATGTACAGCCAGAAAACTTCAAATCCACTAATACCACAAAGTAAAATATGGTCTTTTTTAATGCCATATTTCTGCAGCAATTAGAGTCATAGAGTCATAGGGATGTACAGCATGGAAACAGACCCTTCGGTCCAAATCTCTATAAGGTCACCCCTCAGCCTCCGACGCTCCAAGGAAAACAGCCCCAGCCTGTTCAGCCTCTCCCTGTAGCTCAGATCCTCCAACCCTGGCAATATCCTTGTAAATCTTTTCTGAACCCTTTCAAGTTTTACAACATCTTTCCGATAGGAATGAGGCCAGCATTGCATGAAATATTCCAACAGTGGCCTAACCAATGTCCTGTACAGCCACAGCATGACCTCCCAACTCCTGTACTCAATACTCTGACCAATAAAGGAAAGCACATCAAATGCCTTCTTCACTATCCCATCTACCTGCGACTCCACTTTCAAGGAGCTATGAACCTGCACTCCAAGGTCGTTTTGTTCAGTAACACTCCCTAGCAGCTTACCATTAAGTGTATAAGTCTTGCTAAGTCAGAATGTTTTCACATAAATTGCTAACCTACTGATTAAAATTTGTCCTTTTCTTGTTCATAGAACTATGTGAATTAGAGGTTGAAATTAAGTATCAGAGCAAGAAAATACCAAACACAAGGCTTAATTAAATTGCCAAAATTGACAGATTTAAACCGAGAGTTAGATTTCAAATTGAAAACAAAATAATTTAAAGTAAATTGGAATAAGGTTCTGGTTGATCGTTTTGAGATTTGACCAAAGGAAAATCATTTTTTATAATTAAATATTATTAACTGTCTTGGTAGAAATGACGTGTGTAGAACATATGCGCAATAAGCAAACTAAAATAGCTCCGACTTTCCTATTTTTAAAAATTCACTCGTGGGGCATGTACGTCGTTGGCTGGGTCAATATTTCCCGTTCCTAGTTGCCCCTGAGAAGCAACTCTATCAGGATTTGCCGTCATCCATGAAACTGGCAGCAACTTTAGTTTGTACATGAACACAATAGCATGAAAATCCAGAATGAACTGTCAGAGGTTGTGCTCCACGTAGGAAAATGTGAGTTTCCAACAAAACGCTTCTCCCAATGAACTGATGAATACGTCCACTTTGCATGGGTAGTCTCACTGTAAAAACATTGTTAACATTATTGAGTGAAACGTAACTGGGATTTTATTTTTTAAAGTGTTATATTCATAATTCCCTCGTGGCCCTTAAATCGGAGGGTTAAATTAATCTATTTTATAAAATAATTCCGTACTAAAATAAAGCTAGAGTCTGTTTATCATATTTGAGATCTATCCTAATCCAGTTATCATTTCGCTACCTGAAAATATAAATGAATATTGGAGCTGCCAACTTTTAAATTTTCTCGTTTCTGGCTCTGGAAATGTGTCAGTGTGATTGACTGTGTCTGCTTGCTGCAGCGCTACTGCCGGACACTTGGAGATCCTGTTGACTTCGCACCAGATTGAGGCTGCCTTTGGTGAAAAAGAAAGTTGTACGGCGGAGGTAACTAGGTCTTTATTCTTTCCTTTCTTTGACATCTGCATTGAACGTCGTTGCTTCGCTCCTGACCGCAAGATCCTTACAATTATTGAGCCGAAAACCATTCAGTTCCTTGTGAAAGGTTGCATGTTTGCTTAAGCTAGACAGCGATAACGCGTTTTACTTGTGCCTACACTATATACAATTTAGGATAATTATATCTATGGTTATTCAAGTATATAACATGTTCTTCAGTTAGAATATTGAGGATATTAACAGTTATCTATGAAATTGTTAATGGTGACTCATGTAAATAATACAGCTAAATTACTAAAAATTATATTAAACTGTGAGCCGCCTAACGACTTTAATGACAATATATTATATATTGTATTCAAAAAGATTAAAACGTAGTTGATGTGGTATTTGAAGAGTTTGCCGATGCCAACGCTATATTTCAGCTTCATTTGATTCATGATCCAGAGTTTTGGATTTTATCAAAGGTTTCAATTGAACAAGAAGGTAAACAAGGAAACTCTTCAAAAATAATACATCTTCAAAGAGTAGGTGAACTGACGAAAAAAGGGCAATCTTCACAATAACAGCACTTGGAAACAAACGCTCGCATACATCCATATATAAACACAATATTTACTGCGAACAATTCGACAGCATACGTTATAGTGCATTATAAGCGAATATGGGCATGAAAGTTATTAAATTGTAGCGAGCAATTTCAGAAATCCTTTCCATGCAAACTCATATACCGAAGTCCCTATCGACGCCCCTTTCGCTATTCCCTTTCTCAATTCCACGAATATTGCATTTCGCCTCGCTGTGTGGATTGGACATTCTCAGTATTGTATGTGACTGCTTCTTTTTTCGGATGATCACTACCACGGCTGGAATCAAGCAAGGGGTTTCGACTACTGGACACAAGTGGAAGATTTGTTGCATGTTTTGCAAATTGATTCAGTTCCAAGGAAGACTCATATCGGACTCGTAACGTTAAATTTTGTTTCTCTCCCCACAGGAATTGCCAACCTATTATGTTTATTCAACACGTTCTGTTTTTATTTCAGATTCCCAGCATCCGCAGTAGTTTGCTTTTGTTTTATAGTGAATATTATGCCCTAACCGGACCCATTCATATATCTCGCCTAATCATTTCTTGCTGACAAGGGACAATTGTGCTCTTCTGATATTGGTTGAAAGTCATCTGAAAAACGAGTGGTCGCTCTGGCTATGTAGTAAGTTGGGGTCCAGTTGAGGTATGAAGCCAAAACAAAATATGCTGGTTGAGTCCAGTGGACTGTACAATAAATGGTGGGGGTGCCACTAGTTTTGTGGGAATGTAAAGAGAAGCAAAACAATATCTCCTGCAGGAGCGAAGATCTGGGAATGACATGGGGAAGGGACAGACACGCGCCAAGCGCCGGGTGTCGCGCCCTGCACTGCGCGTGCTCGCTGCCCAGGGCTAGGGGTGGGGTCATGTGTGAGGGACCGCCCCCTAATATATTCATCAGGAGGGCCGGCTCTGATTGGCCGCCCGCACGCGACAGACGCGCGCCAGACCCAGCACCGACGCCGCTGATTGGTCAGGAGCACGCGTCGGAGCTGATTGGTCGATTTGCGGCATTGGGGGTGGGTCCGGGGGTTTATAGAAGCCGCCCTCCTCCCGGCGCCTGTAGATCCACTCGCTCAGCGCCTGCGCTTCAGTTCCACTCGGCTGAGCTGTCCTGCCAAACACCCCTACGCCCCCCGCCTGCCCGCCCGCCCCCACCCTCCACGCTCGACATGTCCCACCTTCGGAAACTGGCCGCTGCGCGCTGGCTACTGCAAGAGTCGCCGCCAGATCCCGGCGAGGTGTCACCCAGTGATCCAGCCAACGCCGCACGCTTCGCCAGCGCCGAGCCATGCGCTTGGCTCTCGCCTGCTTTTCCGGCAAGCTGTCCACACTTTCCTCACCCCTACTGCTCACCCGCGGGAAGCATCGCGCCTCGCTGTCACCAGCAGGTCTCGCAGGGAGCACTGGCCAGCATCATCCCCAAACTGCCCCCACAGGCTGCAGTGCAAGCCGGTGAGCTTTGCGGGGTGAAAGGCCAGGCAAAAGCGACAAGCAAGCAATTGGCGGAGCCACCCAAGCATCGACGACTCGCCGCAAATGCACGCGAAAGGAAGAGGATGCATGGATTGAATCACGCGTTTGATGAGCTACGGAATGTCATTCCAGCTTTTGACAATGACAAGAAACTTTCCAAATACGAAACACTGCAGATGGCGCAGATCTATATAGCAGAATTGACTGAACTTCTGCAGAATGTGAGCCAGCAGAACCTAGGTGCTGGCAGTTCGCTATCCGACTGCCCAAATGTTAAAGTCGCGACCAATAAACTCTGTCCTACGAAATGCTGCAGTTTGCAAACCCCAGTTGGTGCATGTTCTCCTAACATCCCTGATGGCCCTCCAAAGGTTCTTTCCGACAGTACTGGGGACACAAGACCTGCAGCTCAGCGCTTGAAGTTACTGTCTCCTTGCAAATCGACCAGAAATGAAAGTAAAGTGACTTCTAGTCGCAGTGATGGAGAATCTTCTCCTCACTCTCATTTCAGCGACTGGGAGGAGGCACAGGCAGAGAGTATGGCCTACCAACGCTCAGAACACTTGTCAGATCTCTCACGTGCTCCGATGGCGCGGAAAGCCAGTTAGGCTGAAACCTCACGAACTTTGACACCAGCTGCAGAGTGTAAAATCATTTATTTTTGTAAATTTCAAGTGATGATTTCATTCTTGCTCACTCAATGGTTTGTTGCACTTTAAAAATACTGCACAGCGAAATCATCAGCTGGTACGCAGTATAGAAAAGCAGAACAATCCACAACACTTGAAATATGTTTTACAATGTTTTCGCCAAACCCTTTATTAGGCAGATTAAGGTCACATCCTAAATACTGTTGCATGTTTTATAGTATGACATGTTAGTCCAGGGTATAAAATACGTAGGCTCAGGCACTCAGTCACCAAGTTATAAGAAGAATGAAATGGATTCGGCATTTTTTGAAAAGCTTTGTTTCATGTGAAATGAAAATATATTTTTTTAATAAAATGTGGACTTGTAAATCAATTTTGTGTAATTTGTTTTTGTTGCTTTGCGAGTAATCACTCTTCCTAATTTAGAATGTGCAGGAACATAAATGGATTCAGCAGATAATTTTTGGAAGTTCAATACAGATCACAGCAAAATGATAACGCCGTTGGGTTCAGCCTTCCTGCATAATCAGATCAACCCAACATAAATCCTGTCGAAATAGTTTTGTCACTTAAAGTAAAGTTTGGTCCAATCATGCCTTTGCTGCAAAGTTTACTGTTAGAAATACATGAAACAAAATGTTGGAGACATTCATATGCAAAAAAGATCTGTTAAGGTACAAGAGAAGAACTGCGCCCTTCAGTTAAACTTTACAATAAAAGGAAGGAACAATATATTCAATAATTTAAACTCAGTAAATGAGGTAAGGCTGTAAACCAGCAGGTGTAAAGCCTGCCATAGAATTGCACCTGTTCCTGGAAGACGAACTTTGTCCTAAACTGTCAGTGTACCTGCATTAATCAAATTGAAATAATGTACGCGTGCCGTACACTCGTTGCAATGATCAAATATGTATGGGTACAGGTTGGCCAACAGTTCTGAACACTGCTTAATAAAGCTATAACTTTATTTCCTAACATTGCCAGTAGTTTTATTTTAAAACTGGAGTGGCTGAAGTTGAACATTATTTGGATCAATTGTGACGGTTACTTGGAAGAAATAGTTTAGTTCATGAATAAAATTTGGGTCAAACCAATAGATGTTTGAATATATTAATCCTAATAAAATTTGCTTTTTGATTCAGAGTCCAACTCTTTGAATCTTTTATTTTAATATTCAGTATGTTTTAAATTTCCATATTAATAGCTTAAAGACACCAGATAAAGTACAGGCATAAAATGTGAAAATTGACACCATAACCTATTCAGAACAACTAGAATCTCATTCGAACAGCAATTCTGGAAGGATAATTGAAACACAACTTTCTAACAGTCAAAAAGTAAATTGGGTAAGGCGAATAAAACAGGGTCGATCGACGAGATAAGACTCTCTATAACGTGTAGATTTCTCGACCACCCTAAGTGTCCGATTGAGATCTAATATTGGGAGAGGTGTTGGGAGCCTGGATTAAACTGTTTGGATTTTGTATCGTGAATTGACACCAATCTCTAATATCAGTAACGGGAACGAAACAGTTTTGACTTTATAAGGTACCCACAGTGAGTTAAATCTCGGAAGGATCAATATCATCCGGCCCTCTCATCTTAAGTGCCTTTCGAATAAATAAGACGAATACATTCAGATATCGGCTTCAGAAATTAGCATTTATGGATTGATCGTTTGTAAGAAAAAAAATCAGCAGTTCTAAAACAGAATGGAATCAGCTTGTTGTAGTAAAATTCCTACCAAAAACACTTCCAACTCTTGAAATGTTTACGTTTGGTCAATAACTGATATATCAAATCGTAATAACATTCAAGTAATGTAATACGAGGTACTTAATTATACTACAGTAATAAGGGTTTTAAAGCATATTTCAATTGTATCACAGAGCATGCATGTATTAACAAAAGCCGCTCTTTTCGGATCTATCTACCAGATGCTGTCCGGTAGGCGAGTCTTGATCTGTCCCTGCCCCTGACTGTAACTAAGATACTGACTTCGGCATCAGGGATTTCCGACCGCGTGTCTGCATAATATCTAGGATATCACTTTCCACTGAAAGAAGGCTCATTTGGTCACGTTTTGGAAAGAACGATTGCCCATTAGTTTTGGTATAAATAATTCAAACCATCGACGAGTCTCCCATATGCGTTTAGAGTTCGCTCTCGAGGCAGATTGTTCATAGGCAAAGTTCAAGGCTCTTGTTCGTCAACAAAAAAAAGTTTTCTGCCAACATACAGGTTAAAGTGCCCAAACTGTTCCCCTTATCTTAATTGTTATTCTCATGCTAGTAACTTTTTTTTTGTTAAAACCTCAGTCTCGAGAAATTTCTACTTGAAATTTCAATCATCCTCATCTTTGACTTAGACTTTCATGTTTTTGACTGCACCTAAGCTTTTGTTTACGTCGGTTACTTCAGCGGATTGCTAACATAAATCCAGTTTGTGTAATTCTGCTTTGTAATCATATTAAATTTCTAGCACTGTTCCAGAAGCTTTTTATTTTCAAAACTTACATCTTTTGGTTGTATTTAATCTTTGGAAACTTTGCTATGTTAAAACATTTCAACATGCTCTTCCCTGAAACCAGCAGTTCATCTGAAAACTGTTCTGTCTCAAACTCATGTTCAACTAAAAATAAGGATTTTTTTTTTCAGTTGAATGTTTCAAACACCTTTCCATCCAATGCTCTACCAGTTTTAATTGATTCCAGTTCTATCTTAAAACTGTTTGTCACACGTTGACAATTCAATGTGAGAAAGGTAGTCTTTTTTCATTGGGTGTTTAAAACTTTAAAATGGTGATGGTTAGTGGATGGGGCTACTGCTATTTTTTGTTTGCATATATGTTGTTAAGGAAGAAAATTGAAGCTTTAGTCAACTAGTACAAACATAATTTTGCCTAATTAAAATCTATTAATACAAGGCATATTACTTAATCCATGCAAAGCCAACGAGATGTATTTGAATCTGGTGGTAACAGTGGAAGGGAGTCAAACTGAAAAGATACATATTAATAAATCAAACTATTACTTAATCACCGAGTTGTTTTTGAGAAATTATTTTACATTACAGTGCAGTGTTTACTGAATTTAAATCTCCTCATTAATCTTCGAAGGCATTGAACACAGTGAAGCTCATTTTAATTGAGACACATAATGGGAAGTTGGCAGGTAGAGTGCGCCCATTGTCTACACTTATTATTGGCTTTAAGCCTGGGTCTCATTTATATGCAGCTAGTGAGCTGCCAGCATCAAACTGGAAGGAAACTGGACAGGTCATGCACAGAGCCAACTGACAGTCAGAGCCCTGGGAGAAAATTTGGACCTTGCAAAATTTGACAGTGAATTGAAGATTTTTAATGAAGTTATTTAAGAAAAAAGTCTGTTGTTGGATGTGTGCATCACTAGTTGGGCCAGTATATATTGCCTGCCCCTAGCTGCTGTTGAGGTGATGATGAGCTGCCTTCTTGAACTGCTGCAGTCTATGTGTTGTAGGTAGACCCAGATTCTGGTAAGGATGGAATTCCAAGATTTTGCCCAAACTACTCTGAAGGAATGGCAAAATACTTCAAAGTTAAGATAGGGGTGAGTGGCTTGGAGAGAAATTTGCAGGTGGGATGCATCTACTGCCCTTGCCCTTCTAGATGGTAGTTGTCATGGGTTTGGAAGGTGCTTTCTAAGGATCATTGCTGTGCATCTTGTAGATGATACACACTATTGCTACTGAGTGTCACTGTTTGTGAATGTAGAATGAATTAAGCAGGTTTTGGCCAGATGGTGTCATGCATCTTCACTATTGTTGGAGTTGCACTCATTATGGAAAGTGGGGATTATTCCATTACATTCCTCAATTGTGACTTTTAAATGGTGACAAACTTTGGGGAGTCATGAGGCGCGTTACTCACTGCAGAATTTCTAGTTTCTGACCATTTCTTGTCTTTGTATGGCTAGTACAGTTCTATTTCTGGTCAACAATAAATCCTCAGGGTGTTGGTTGTGGGGGACTTTTTTAGTGAGGGATTCAGTGAGGCAATGCCATTGTATATAAAAGTGTGGTGGTGAGATTGTTTCCATTGGAGATCGTCATTGCCTAACATTTATATGGCTCAAATGTTTCTTGCCTCTTTTCAACACAAGCCTGGATACTGTCCATGTCTTCCTGCATTTGGACATGGACAGCTTCAGTATCTGAGAAGTCATGAATAGTGCTGCATGTTGTGCAATCATCAGCAAGCATCCTCACTTGTGACATTGCAGTGGAGGGAAGGATATTGATGAAGGAATTGAAGATGGTTGAGCTTAAGAGACTCCGCTGAAGCTCCAGCAAAGAAGTCCTAGAAATGAAGTGATGGATCTCTTACAGAAACAACCATTTTCTTATGTGCCAAGTATGAATTCAACCAGTGGATGACTTCCTCCCACATTACAATTAACTCCTGTTTTGCGAGGGCTCCTGGATGCCATGCCAACTCATGTGTGGCCAGCCTTTCTCACCCAACTTCTGGAATTCAGCTCTTTCTTTCATGTTTGAAAAAGGTATAATGAGGTCATCAGCAAACTGGTATTGACAGAACCAAAAGTGGGCATCAGTGAGCAAGTTAATAGTACTGTTGATGACACCTTCCTTCACTTTGGTGACAATCAAATGTATACTGATGGGGCAGTCATTGGCGAGTTGGATTGGTCCTACTTTATGTGTGTAGGACATATCTGGGAAACCTTTCACATTTATGGGGAGATGCCAGAGTGGTAGTTGTACTGAAATCGTTTGGCTAGGTGTACAACAAGTTCTGGTGCACAAGTCTTGATGCTATTGCTGGAATGTTTGCAGTATCCAGTGTTTCCACCTGTTACTTAACATCATGTGGGGTGAATCGAGTGAGATGAAGATGAGCATCTGTGGTATTTTTGGAGAGGGCTGAGATGAAACATCCATTTGGCATTTCTGTCTTGTCTGAAGATTGTTGTGTATCTTTTGCACTGATACAGTGTGTTGCCCCATCATTCAGGATGTGGGTATTTGCAGACCCTCCTACACAGGTGAGTTGTTTAACTGTCCACCACATGTTGTCCTGTTTTGTAGCTTCACCAGGTTGATACCTCATTTTACATAGAACATAGAACATTCCAGCGCAGTACAGGCCCTTCAGCCCTCGATGTTGCACCAACCTGTCATACCAATCTGAAGCCCATCTAACCTACACTATTCCATGTACGTCCATATGTTTGTCCAATGACAACTTAAATGTACTTAAAGTTGGCGAATCTACTACCGTTGCAGGCAAAGCATTCAATACCCTTACTAATCTCTGAGTAAAGAAACTACTTCTGACATCTGTCCTATATCTATCACCCCTAAATTTAAAGCTATGCCCCCTTGTGTTCGCTGTCACCATACTTGGAAAAAGGCTCTCCCTGTCCACCCTATCTAACCCTCTACCTCTGACATCTGTCCTATATCTATCACCCCTAAATTTAAAGCTATGCCCCCCTTGTGTTCGCTGTCACCATACTTGGAAAAAGGCTCTCCCTGTCCACCCTATCTAACCCTCTGATTATCTTATATGTGTCTATTAAGTTACCTCTCAACCTTCTTCTCTCTAACGAAAACAGCCTCAAGTCCCTCAGCCTTTCCTCGTAAGACCTTCCCTCCATACCAGGCAACATCCTAGTAAATCTCCTCTGCACCCTTTTCAAAGCTTCCACATCCTTCTTATAATGCGATGACCAGAACTGTACACAATACTCCAAGTGCGGCCGCACCAGAGTTTTGTAGAGCTGTAGCATAACCTCATGATTCCGGAACTCGATCCCTCTATTAATAAAAGCTAAAACACTGTATGCCTTCTTAACAACCCTGTCAACCTGGGTGGCAACTTTCAAGGATCTGTGTACCTGGACACCGAGATCTCTCTGCTCATGTACACTACCAAGAATCTTACTATTAGCCCAGTGCCAAGATTCTTACCATTAGCAATCCGGTTACTCCGACCAAAGTGAATCACCTCACACTTGTCCGCATTAAACTCTATTTGCCACCTCTCAGCCCAGCTCTGCAACTTATTTATGTCTCTCTGTAACCTACAACATCCTTCGTCACTATCCACAACTCCACCGACCTTAGTGTTATCTGCAAATTTACTAACCCACCCTTCTACGCTCTCATCCAAGTCATTTATAAATTAGACAAACAGCAGTGGACCCAACACTGACCCTTGCAGTACACCACTGGTAACTGGACTCCAGGATGAACATTTCCCATCAACCACCACCCTCTGTCTTCTTTCAGCAAGCCAATTACTGATCCAAACTGCTATATCTCCCACAATCCCATTCCTCCGCATTTTGTACTGTGGGGAACCTTATCGAACGCCTTGCTGAAATCCATATACACCACATCAACCGGTTTACTCTCCTCTACCTGTTTGGTCATGTTCTCAAAGAACTCAATAAGGTTTGCGAGGCACGACCTACCCTTCACAAAACCACGCTGACTAGCCCAAGTCAAATTATTATTTTCTAGATGATTATAAATTCTATCTCTTATAACCTTTTCCAACACTTTACCAACAACTGAAGTAAGGCTCATTGGTCTATAATTACCAGGATTGTCTTGACTCCCCTTCTTGAAGAGGGGAACCACATTTGCTATCCTCCAGTCTTCTGGCACTATTCCTGTAGACAATGACAATTTAAAGATCAATGCCAAAGGCTCGGCAATCTCCTCCCTGGCTTCCCAGAGGAGCCTAGGATAAATCCCATCTGGCCCAGGGGACTTATCTATTTTCACACTTTGCAGGATTTCTAATACTTCTTCCTTGTGAACCTCAATCACACCTAGTCTAGAAGCCTGTATCTCAGTAATCTCCTCGACAACATTGTCGTTTTCTAGACTGAATACTGTTGAAAAATATTCATTTAGTGCTTCCGCTATCTCCTCTGACTCCACACTCATCTTCCCACTACTATCCTTGATTGGCCCTAATCTTGCTCTTCTCATTCTTTTATTCCTTAAATACCTATAGAAAGCCTTAGGGTTTACCCTGATCCTATCCGCCAACAACTTCTCATGTCTCCTCTTGGCTCTTCTGAGCTCTCACTTTAGGTCTTTCCTGGCTACCTGTAACCCTCAAGCGCCCGAACTGAGCCTTCACATCTCATCCTAACATAAGCCTTCTTCTTACTCTTGACCAGAGATTCCACTTCCTTCGTAAACCACGGCTCCCATGCTCTACAGCTTCCTCTCTGCCTGACAGGTACATACTTATCAAGGACACACAGTAGCTTTTCCTTGAATAAGCTCCACATTTCTAATGTGCCTATCCCCTGCAGTTTCCTTCCCCATCCGATGCTTCCTAAATCTTGCCTAATTGCATCATAATTGCCTTTCCCCCAGCTGTAACTCTTGCCCAGTGGTATACACCTATCTCTTTCTATCACTAAAGTAAACATAACAGAATTGTGATCGCTATCACCAAAGTGATCACCTACTTCCAAGTCTAACACCTGGCCGGGCTCATTACCCAGTACCAAATCTAATGTGGCTTCGCCCCTTATTGGCCTGTCTACATACTATGTCAGGAAGCCCTCCTGCTTCTGGACAAAAACTGACCCATCTATAGTACTCATAGTATAGTGTTTCCAGTCAATATTTGGAAAGTTGAAGTCCCCCATGACAACTACCCTGTCTCTCTCACTCCTATCGAAAATCATCTTTGCTATGCTTTTCTCTACATCTCTGGAACTATTCAGAGGCCTATAGAAAAGTCCCAACAGGGTGACCTCTCCTTTCCTGTTTCTAACTTCAGGAGAAAGTGAGGTCTGCAAATGCTGGAGATCAGAGCTGAAAATGTGTTGCTGGAAAAGTGCAGCAGGTCAGGCAGCATCCAGGGAACAGGAGAATCAACGTTTTGGGCATAAGCCCGTCTTCAGGAATGAGGAAAGTTTGTCCAGCAGGCTAAGATAAAAAGCCTGCTGGACAAACTTTCCTCATTCCTGAAGAAGGGCTTATGCCCGAAACGTCGATTCTCCTGTTCCCTGGATGCTGCCTGGCCTGCTGCGCTTTTCCAGCAACACATTTTCAGCTCTGTTTCTAACTTCAGCCCATACTACCTCAATTGACGAGTCCCCAAACATCCTTTCTGCAACTGTAATACTGTCCTTGACCAACAATGCCACACCTCCCCCTCTTTTACCATCTTCTCTGTTCTTACTGAAACATCTAAATCCTGGAACCTGCAACAACCATTCCTGTTCCTGCTCTAACCATGTCTCCGAAATGGCCACAACACCGAAGTCCCAGGTACCAACCCATGCTGCAAGTTCACCCACCTATTCCGGATGCTCCTGGCATTGAAGTAGACACACTTCAAACCATCTTCTTGCTTGCCATCTTGCGTCCCTGAAACTTGATTTTGGACTTCCCTACTCTCAGCCTTTTCTATACTCGAACTACAATTTTGGTTCCCATCCCCCTGATGGATTGGTTTAAATCCACTCCAATAGCCTTAGCGAATTTCCCCCCAGGATATTGGTACCCCATTGGTTCAGATGAAGACCATATTGCTTGTAGAGGTCGTACCTACCCCAGAAAGAGGCTGATTATCCAAGAAACCAAAACCCTCCCTCCTGACCATCCCTGTAGCCACATGTTCAACTCCTCTCTCTCTCCCTATTCCTTGCTTCACTAGCACATGGCAAGGGCAACAAACCAGAGACAACAACTCTGTTTGTCCTAGCTCTAAACTTCCATCCTAGCTACCTGAATTTCTGCCTTAAATCCCTATCTCTTTTCCTACCTATGTCGTTGGTGTCTATGTGGACCATGACTTGAGGCTGCTCCCCCTCCCCCTTAAGGATCCCAAAAACACGATCAGAGACATCACAAACCCTGGCACCTGGGAGGCAACACACTAACCCGTGAGTCTCTCTCGTCCCCACAGAACCTCCTATCTGTCCCCCTAACTATGGAGTCCCCAATGACTATTGCTCTGCTCCTCTTCCCCTTTCCCTTCTGAGCAGCAGGGACAGACTCTGTGCCAGAGCCCTGTACCCCACTGTTTTCCCCTGGTAAGTAATCCCCCCAACAGTATCCAAAATGGTATACTTATTGTTGAGGGGAATGGCCACAGGGGATCCCTGCACTGCCTGGCGGTTCCCTTTCTGTCCCCTGACTGTAACCCATTTGCCTTTTTCTTGTACCTTAGGAGTGACTACCTCCCTGTAACTCCTCTCAATAACCCCCTCTGCCTCCCGAATGATCCGAAGTTTATCCAGCTCCAGCTCCAGTTCCCTAATGCGGTTTTCGAGGAGCTGGAGTTGGGTGCACTTCCCGCAGATGTAGTCAGCAGGGACACTAGTGGTGACCCTTACCTCCCACATTCTGCAGGAGGAACATTCAACTGCCCTAATCTCCATTCCCACTATTCTAAATTCCCAAAGAGACTGTTGAAAAAATAAGGAATAAATAAAAACTCGTTACCTTAACAATCTGGCACACAGGTCCTTTATTTTTGGTTAGAGGAGGAGGATGGGTGTGAGACACATTTTGAGGCACGTCTGTTGCTGTCTTTCTGCATTATTGTTGACCCAGGGTTGATCCATTGGCTTGTTAAGCAATGGTAAAGTAGGGGAATGATACCAGGCCAGGAGGTTGCAGAATATGGTATATCTAATTTATCTGCTGGTGATGGTCCACAGCACCTCATGGGTGCCTAGCATCGTGTGATCTGGTCAAAGTCTGTCCCATTTAACACACTGACAGAGTCATAGAATCAGACAGCTACATAACAGAAAAATATTATTTTGTCTATAATGATGCCACTGGTCAAAACTATCACTTAACCACTTTATTCCTTTTCTTCTAGCACTTGGCCCTTATCTTTGTATACCTTGACAGTAACAATGAACATCTATATGCTCCTTAAATGTTTGAGGGTTTCTATCTCTACCATCCTTACAGGCAGTGAATTTAAGCTTCTCACAACTCTATGAGTGAAGAAGATTTCCTTCACATCTCCTCTAAACCTTATGCCCCTTATCTTAAATCCACACACCTGGTCATTGCTCTCTCCATCAAGAGGAAAGACTTCTGCCTGTCTACGCTTTCCTCTGCTTCTTATAAATTTATACACTTTGGTCATGGCCCTCTCAATCTCCTCTGCTATGAGGAAAACAACCCTAGTCACTGCAATCTCTCCTCATACCTGAAACACTCAAACCCAGACAACATCTTGGTAAATCTAATATTACCATACAACATGATGTAATGCATAGTCAATTTGAAGGCTGAACCTAGTCTTCACAAATACCCAGTATCTCACTTTTTCAGATACAGATGTATCTGTAGCAGGCAAATTACTCAAGCATAGTTTTCCATTTTGTTGGTTCCTATTACAGACTCAGACTAGTAGCAGTGTCCTTTAGGGCTTGTGAAAATACTATGGCTTTAAGAGGTGTATTTTGTCCTTTATTTCCTAATGAAGAAAGGTTTTGAGACAGATGGGCCAGGCCGCCTGCTCCAAAGTCAATAAACTGCTTCTGAGGCCTTTGGTTTTTTTAAAAACTGGAACAATAGAAGCAACCTGAATTTATGGGGTCACAGTCCCGCAGAACCAGAATCTCTTTTAGTTTTAGCTTTTAGTAGCAGTTGCTGGGGTCTTGAAGCTAGATGAGAAGCTCTTATTTCTCTCTCTGTTGCAGTTAAAACCTGGGGTTGTCTCCCTGCTGCTAGAATTGCATGTGAGTCAATCTATTTCATTGATTTTGCCTTTGCCATGGGTATATTTATGGGATGTTGCTAAATTGGAACAGTTAATTAGTGGTAGTTAATACACACTATGTTGTTAAGCATTTTGATAGAATTACAGTTAAGCCAATTCTTTTCTTTTTATTTTGTTATGGTTTAACTGTAATGTATTTCAAAGTGTGTTTTGCTTCAAATCTGTAGTTTGACCAAACAAATTGCATCTGGAATGTAATGGTTAGCACTTGGCTTTAAAATAAGAAAAAAGTTAGGATCTAGGCTATCTCTTTGACATGGTTTGAGAGAGTTTGGTTAGGTCCATAACAAATTGGGGCTTGTCCAGGATTAAAATCTCTAATTCTAGGTTGTGTATAGGATTATTGGACTCAACGGAAATGAGTGATAAGTGTTTGTGTTCTCTTTTCGGGTGTTGAATTTGTTTGGTTTAAATAGAGTGTGCCTTGTGTACTAATGAGCTTCTGTCTGCTGCAATGAGTTTCCTGGGAGTGGAAGTAGTCACTTCTGGAGTTTTACAGACAATGAGCAAGGCAAAGTTGGACTTGGGGTTGTCTGAGACCGTGTGGAAAGGAGAAATAATTGTGACAATCATGCAGCATTTACAATTGATGGGAATGCCATCAGAATCTTTGGAAATAGGTAAAACTCTATTAAAAATGAATCAGTTTGAGTTCAAAGCAAAAGAAAAAAGATAAAGAAATGAAATGGTTTAAATTATGATTTAAAAAGGAACAAAACGAAAAGGAAAGGAAGGGAAGGTCTTAGCATTAGAAAGGGAGGAAGAGCAATGTTTGAACTTCAGAAGTTGGAACTGAAAACTTAGAGTCAACTTAAAATGGCAGAGATAGAGATAAAATGGAAGGTTAGTGATGAGGACAGTGATGGAGAGCAATTCCAGCATAGCCAAAGGCCTGGTGGGGATCTGTTTAAATATGTCTAAGCATTGCCAAAGTTTAACAAGAAGGATGTAGAAACCTTTGTCATTTCATTGTTATGAGATATGCTTTTAAGTAGGTTTTGTTGAGCCAGGTTTGTTTTGAAAGCAAATGTTGTACATTTGGAGCCGAGCTGTCTGCTCTAAACCCAGCTAGCTTTGTTTTTTTTTTGAAGTTGATACAATAGAAGCAGCATGAAGGGGTGTGGTCAAGCTCTGACCGGATCAGAATTTTTAGGTTTAGCTTTCAGTAGTTGCTGGGGTCTTGAAGCTGGATGTGAAAGTTGCTATTCCTCTCTCCAATACAGCTAAAAGCATGGGTTCCTTTTCAGCTAATAGAATTACATGTGAAACAATGTATTTTATTGTATTTATATTTGCTAAGGATATGTTTATGGAATGTTACTATATGAGAACAGTTGCTATTTAATGGTTAAATAATCAATTATTTTGTTAAGTTTGCCACTAGAGTTAAGTTATTCCAATGAAGACAGTGATTAAGAGCAATCCTATCATAGCCTGGTGGTGATCTGTTCAAATATGTCAAGGCATTGTCAGCCAGAAGAATGTGGAAGCCTTTTTCATTTCACTTGAGAAAGTGGCTGAACAAGTGAAATGACCGGTGACCATTTGGGTATTATTAATCCAAATGAGGCTGATAGATAGAGCTAGTGAGGTATTTGCATCACTATTAGAGGAGGTATCTGAGGGTGATATGATGTGGTGAAAAATACCATCTTAAGAGCGTATGAATTTGTGCCAGAAGCCCACAGGCAACATTTGAAGAATCTAAGAAAGGAACCTGGTCAAACATACATAGAGATTGAAAGAATCAAACAAAGTAATGCTGACAGTTGGTAAGGGCATTGAAAATAGATCAAACCTATGACACTCTTAGAGAGATGATTATTTTGGAGGTTTTCAAAAATTCACTTCCATCAGTAATGAGAACAGATGTTGAAGAGCAGAGAGTTAAGTCTGCAAGATTAGCAGCTGAAATAGCTGATAAACGTAAGTCAATTGAAAAATTAAAGTTTGGCTTCTGACATCAATTCAATCTGTGAAGGAAAGAAATTGGGGAAAAGAGAAATTATCAGGTGGTAAAGGAAAAGGAGGTCTCATTGAAGATAGCAAAGACAGGGAAAAAAGGAAACCCATAAGGGGAAAACAGAAGGAAAAATGCTAAGGTGTTTTTACTGTAATAAAGTAAGCCATATGAAGTGTTTAGAAAAAGCACTGGGAACTCTGATATGGAAAACAAGATAAACCAGTGAGTTTGAAGGGATAAAAGAAAGAGTGGAAACTAAAAAGCTGCAAAAGAATGTATAATCTGGTCGGGGGCTGATTGAGAAAGAAGTACCCCAAATCTCTTTAAAGGATTTACTTGCAGTTAGATAAGGTTTACTCATGTATGCCAGGAGTGGCAGGTAAAGAAATTAAGATTTTAAGGGAGCAAGCCAATCTTTGATGATGAGCGATGAGGAGATATGTAATTCAGAAGGAGTATTTGCAGAATTCATAATGAGAAGAGCAGTATTCCTTTGTATAAAGTGAGGTTGGTGGAGTGGTGGTAGGAGTAGTACAGAAATTCTCGATTCTGGAAATACACTTTATCTTTGGCAATGATATAGTTGAATCATAGGTGGAAGTGATTCCTACTATGGTTGAAAAGCCAGTGGCAAATCAGGCAACTGAGGTGTTACAAGAAGTATATCCTGGGATTTTTCCTGAGTGTGTGGTAACAAGGTCACAAAGCCAAAGGTTGAAGCAGGAGGAGGAGTCAAGGAGTAAAGATAAGGAAGTTAACGTTCAATTATCGGAACCTAAGTTTGATCAAATGGTTGAGAAAAAAACAAACAAGTGGAGGACAAAGTGGATATTTTTAGTTTACAGAAATTAGCTGAATTACAACAGAAAGATGAAAAACTAAAACAGTTGTTTCAAAAAGCATACACAGAAGAAGAAGAAGGTGAATGTATCTCAGAATGTTACTATCTTAAAAATGACGTCTTGGTGAGGAAATGGAGATCATCACATATTTAGGTTGGTGAGAAATGGGCAGAAGTTCATCAAGTTGAACTACAGGTGGCTTGTAGAAAGGCAGTATTGCAGGTAGCACATGCATTAAGGCAGTATTGCGGGTAGCCCATGAATTAACAGTAGGAGGTCATTTGGGAGCAAGGAAAACTGAGGCCAAAATACAAAAACATTTTTATTGACCTGGACTGCAAAAGGATGTAGTTGAATTTTGCTGGACATGTCATACTGTGGGGAGAATAGTTAAGAACTAGAAGAAGCTAAATTAATCATAGAAGAAGTTGCTTTCCAGTGCACAAGTTTCACTGTAAAGTTAACAATATTTTGCATTTTGCTGCCACTGTAGGTAAATTAATTATGCATGAACAAAATAAATTCTACATTTTTGAGAATTTCATAATTTCATGCAAGTGATCTTCCTTCAGTCTAATTCTGATAAATGATGGAAGAGGCTTTTCTGGATTGGGATTAGACCATTCTAATTCATGGAAATGGAAAACAGAGAGAAAAAATTCTACTGTTGAGTTTTGCTTCTACTGGGCTAGACAATGGGAATGTGTTGCATGCCATTAATATCTATATATATATACGATATGCTCTTTGTCATGTTTGCCTTTATAAACAAAAAAAAACTGCAAGCTTCTTTTTGGGCACACTCTGCAAATCCAGACATAAATTACGATCAGAATTGTACTAGCTTTTAGAATTTAATTTTTTGCTTATGTTTCTGTTCAAACATACCAACAAAAATAAAGTTTTCTTAAAGCAGCACCACAGAGAAGCATTTTAAAATATGTTATGTATTAAAGGTATACTTTGATATGTTTAAGAGCGGTCAGCTAAAGCATTTTTATTAATACAGCTGAAGTGGATACATAGTATATTCAGAAATATCGGGTTTTAATCAGTATGCCTTGTTCATCACTTGATAGTACTGTGAATTTAAACCATTGAAATAAATTTAAAATAAGACTGTATAGTATGTACACTAGTCTTGTTTATATGTAGTTATCATTTTCACAAGAGTTGATTTTAATACATGTAAGCATTAAGGGTGCACTTGCACTTTTAAAGAAAGACTTTTGATAGCTGCAAATTGTTCCCAAAATTGTGGATGTTTTTTAAAAAAATGTTACTTTTCATCAAATATTTGCACAAATTCATTGATTTCATGTTGAAGTCAATATATACATGAACCAAAGCAGTCAGGTGACATTTGAAAAAAGCTGATTTTAAAAGAGTTTTTTTTAAAAGTTATCTTTTTAAGAAATAACTGGATGAAGTTAGATGAATACAGTTGAATAGGTTTATCACAAAAAAAAACTTTACTCGCGATGCAATCTATCATCTGTGAGTCCTGATTTTCAAATGACTGAAAATAACTTTTAAAAATATGTTCCCTAGTAATATTGAAATCCAGTCATCTATTAATTTGCAGTTTAAGAGAATATTCAATGGCTATTAAGTCATTCCTCTCAGCATTCTTTCATTCCAAGATAAAACTAAAATTTTGTAACCTTCTCAAAGGTTTGCAGATGTGACAATGAATAGACACTCCAATGGAAAAGTGAATCATATTGATTATATCTTGTGCTTAAAATCAAATTTTGAGTGATTTGTGCAAAAATGTGCAGCCAAACAGAAGTGTCAGAACTTTTATTTTAACAGCTTCTTTGAAGGTCCACCTCGGGTACAGTTAGGAGAAGTTTACTATGGTGATTAATTCAGCCTGGAAGTCTGGACAGTTTTGTGTCTGAGGCCAACTTCCTGTGTGACACATTTTAAAATCAACACAAATGATCACACAAACTCAATTTGTGAAAATATGAAATTTTGAAACTGAAATGAGAACGTGAAATTGAAATGAAACTTGAAATTCTTTTGTGGTGTTTTGACCAATTTTAAGCGAACTGCATTGAAATGCCAGTGCAACATTAGCAAAAATCTGAAGTCAAGGCATTTGCATTAATATTTCTCGATGTTAAATATTACAAGTCCAAGTGCTTTCCTGCTTAATGATGAACACATTTCGAAATAACCAAACCTTCTTAAAGAAATGGTCAAATTTACAAATACCTATTTTCTGAAGGGAGTAACTAGGTGATATTCTGTCATGGATATTAATGGCCACAACATTTGGCTGAGAACTACTTAATTTTTTTTTGATTGCTTCATATTTTGAGGTTTTGAGAATGTTCTTAATTTGAATAAGTGGCAGCTAATTAGGGGCGGCACGATGGCTCAGTGGTCAGCACTGCTGCCTCACAGCGTCAGGGACCCAGGTTCAATTCTCACCTAAGGTGACTGTCTGTGTGGAGTTTGCACATTCTCCCCGTGTCTGCGTGGGTTTCCTCTGGGTGCTCCAGTTTCCTCCCACAATCCAAGAATGTGCAGGAAAGGTGAATTGGCCATGCTAAATTGCCCATAGTGTTAGGTACATTAGTCAGGGGTAAATGAAGGGGAATGGGTCTGGGTGGGTTACTTTTCAGAGGATCAGTGTGGACTTGTTGGGCCGAAGGGCCTATTTCCATACCGTAGGAAATCTAATCTAATCTAATGAACAGTTATGATGGAAACAAGCCTCTGATGAAGAACAGTGTTTTAAGACTGTAGGCTTTTCATTTCTCCATATTTTGATTTAACTATACTGGGGATAGCAATTTCATTCAGCTTACATGCACTTTCTTAACTTATGGTTCATAATCACCCTTTTATCATAAGCTTACCATTGAAGTCACGTGTCTTCCATGTAACAATAATGTTCTTGGTGCTTCACATGTTGCTGAGGGAGGTTTTCACAGAATATCCAGAGCTTTTCTCATCAAAGGAATTGTCCAACTGAGCATTCTCACAGCATTAATTGACTCTTCAAAGGAAACTTTCAGCACCAGTGTCTGTGGCTAATTATTTTTCACATGATTTGATGGTCATGACATCCAAAGAGTGATGCAGCCTGTGGGAATTTTGAACTCTGGAATGGAGATCTGTTTTCTGGACCTGGGTATACCTCAACTGTCATTAAACTATGAAGTGTAATTGTTTAATGACCCACTTCACTGCCACTACACTCTGTTCAATCTGTTATTATGTTATTTTGTAAAATTGAGCAAATGATGTACATTTCTAACAGATCCAAAGGAGCTCTTTTTATTCAAGGATGGTTCCTGAGCTAGTAAAAAAAGGCAAAGTGACAGAGAAAGATGACTGATAGTAGTTTAACTTGAGGTCACCATACTTTGGGAGAGTGGAGAGATTGAGGAGGACAGTCCTTCATAGTAACCTCAGCTGGCATAGGAACTGACCCACACTGTTGGCATCAGTCTGCATCCCAAACCAGACAATGACCAGACAACTGTGCTAGCTGGCTGTCATACACCCTGACATTCTGGAACTATGCTGCACAGTTCCTGATGTTTGACCTGAACATGTCAAAAGGGGGCAGATCCTATCACATTGCATAATCCAGATTATCCTGCTGGACGGGGTGATTCACAGATAAGTCTTCCATCTCATCAGCAGTAGAGGCCACAACACTAGACCATACCAGCCTAATCCAAGGTTGTCGCTCATGCTGAAGCAGTCTCAGCCATCTGGAGAAATGCTCTGCACTGTACAAAGAAAGTCAATGTGTTCTCCATTTTCTGGATCAGAGATGTGCCATGACGATTCTTAGAGGCTGGCATATGTTGGATGTCGGTATCTGTGGATATGGGGTTCAAGTGGCCAGTGTCCTTAGAGTTTGTCTGAGATGTTAGTCCCCAGTGTCAAACATGAAGATTTTTTGGAGCAATCAGCAAGTTGAACCTGTCATGAATGTTTTCTGATTCCCACATTGAGTTCTCCCAAAGGTAAGAATTTGTATGAATTGAATTTGACATGGTATTGGATTGGATTTTCCCAGACTGCAGGCAACACAGTGACACAGTGGTTAGCACTGTTGCCTCACAGCACCAGAGACCTGGGTTCAATTCCCGCCTTGGGCAACTGTCTGTGTGGAGTTTGCACATTCTCCCCGTGTCTGCGTGGGTTTCCTCTGGTGGCTCCGTTTCCTCCCACAGTCCAAAGATGTGCAGGTTAGGTGAATTGGCCATGCTAAATTGCCCATAGTGTTAAGTGAAGGGGTAAATGTAGGTGAATGGACCTGGGTGGGTTGCTCTTCGGAGGGTCGGTGTGGACTTGTTGGGCTGAAGGGCCTGTTTCCACACTGTAAGTAATCTAATCTAATCAAAAAAAAGTATTGAATAACAATCTGTGCCAAGTTGGAATATGAAGAAGCTATTTAATAAGCAATAGAGTACCAACTGAAAATTCACTGCTCTCAGGTGAAAATCTTACCACATCACTTGAGAAAAAACAGGGGGGTTATGGAGAGATGATTTCAGTATTAAGACAATCATCTTTTTTGATCATACCATTCATTTTGGAGAAAGTGGGGACTGCAGATGTTGGAAAGTCAGAGTTAAAAAGTGTAGCACTGGAAAAGCACAGCAGGTCAGGCAGCATCTGAGGAGTGACAGAATCAACATTTTGGGCATAAGCCCTTCATCAGGAATGTGGGAGGGTGGGACAAAGAGGGCTGAGAGATAAATAGGAGGGTAAAGGTGGGGGAAGGCAGCTGGGAAGGCAGGTGGGAGTCATAGTGATAGGTCAGAAGGGAAGGTGGTGCGGATAGGTGGAAAGGAAGATGGACAGGTAGGCTCAAAGCCTAATAAGGTTCTACCCATTGTCTTTCATATGAGACATTGAACTAATAACAATTCTGTCTGCCTCTTTAGTAGATGCAAAATATCCCTGTCTCCTACCCAAAATATATTCTCCCATCAACAATACTAAATGAGATTATTTGGCCATTATCACATTTGTATTTTCGGAGCTGGCCATGAACAAACTGGTGGCTGCATTTTGTGTTTTACAGCAATGACTGCACTTCCAATGTACTTCCTTGGCCATTGCAAACCTTGGAATGTCCTGGAAATGATAAATATACTTCAAAAATGTCAACATTTTGCCCTTTAAATTTTTGTAGTTATGCACATTTGTCACCAGGGGCAGAATTTTATTGGGGCCTGAACTACATAGGCTATGGCAAAAAGCCTTTCTCAACAGTGCTTTTTTTTAAAGTATTCCTGGACTTCAGCATGAGATTCTCATTGGACAATAGTGAGTTACTTATTAAAGGGATTGTTGCTTGAGAATAACATTATTAAGTACACACCTTGCCTCATTAATATGTAACTTTCTCTCTCACCACCTGCCTTGAGAAAACTAGTCATCAACAATTCTCAACATGGACATCAAAGTAGGTACCTAGTGCCTCTAGCTTCTCCTTTGCTCTATAAGGCCTCTATATTAGACATCAGGCACCAACACCTCAGGGAATGTTCCATGGGCACTGGCCACACACATCCCATGTTCCCACAAGTATTGACATCTGACATGTGCCAGTCTTTAAGAATGCTCATTGCACAACACTCATCTATTTAGAGTATACTTCTGCATCTCAATGCCCTCTGGCGACAACTTTTGTAATGCTGCTGCCAATTCACTTTGCATTTAGGCAGACACACCCAACTCCTGGACTGGACTAAGCTGCATTCTCAGCATGCTCACTTGCTGTCTTCGCGCCTACTTACTTTGAACTTTCTCGCATGCTCAAGACATTCCTGCCTTGCTTCACTCTGCCTTGTCTTTTTGCATCTTGCCCTTAAACAGATTCAGAATGCTGCTGCATTACCTTGCTGTTCAGCACAGACACAAAAATTTATCTTGGTTGTTGGTTGTCCTCAGTATGTCAAGAATAATAGCCTCAGTCAGAGGCCCTAGGATAGTAAGTCAAAGGCAGTGTCTGATACCATTTCAGGGGCTTGGATGCAGTCAGTCAACTGCCCAGAGGAGTCAGAGACAGGATACTATCTGAAATAAGGGATGAGGAACACATTGTCAGATAGTTGAATACCTATCTTCACCCGGTCTGCCCTAACTTAGGCTGTTTTCCTACTGGAATGAGAGAGAGGCATATATCAAAGGAGAAGAAATTGGATGGCATACTTGTTAATTATTTCAGGTAGGGATATGTTCTGAGTGAGTGAGTAGGCAGCACGGAGGGCATGCAGAGTTTGTGTTATCGGGGTGACTGAGAGTAAGGCAATATTGTGAATGGCTGAATATGAGCTTTGGTGTGAGGTGGATTCAGTAGAAGAGACAGAGTAAATATGAGGTATCAGAGAGAAAATGGTATCACTTGTAAATTCATAGACTCATAGAATCTTACAGTAGAATAAGTGGCCATTGACTTATCGAGGCCATTCAATCCATGAAAACAGCCAAAGCTCTCCCCAGCTGGTCTTTTTTAGCATTTTTCTTTTATTCTTCTTTTTGCTTTTTCTATTTTAAGATCTGTTTAGCATCTTCAGTGTGGTGGAAGTGGGCCCAACAGTGTGGAACATTTAGTGGCAGCTGCAGAAGGAGAGAGCAGGCCAGCAGTGCGGAGGAGAGAGCAGACCCAACTATTCAAGATGACAGCGCCTGCATGGTAGGTTTGTCCACTTAAGGCTGGCACATTCCTTTTTGCACTTTATCCTTTTCACCTTTCTTTCTTCTTTCTTTCATCTTCTTAACATCACAGGGAACCTGGAATGGTGTCAGCGGTGATCGGAACAGGGACTCCTGGCTTCATCGGCCTGATGTGTGGATTCCAGGAATTAGTGATAGGGTGTTAGCTGCAGTGATGAAGGAGTGGGGGCTCCTAGTGGCAGTAATCCAGGAGGGTGGACCTTGAAAAAGTCCTGGAGCCATATATGGGAACCCGACCAAAGAAGTTGAACTCTAAGTACTTCTTTTTTACTCCTTTGTACCTCAAAATGTGCTGTTTTGTGGCAAGAGAACACCTTTCCCTGTGTCTCCTAAGACATATGTGACAATAAATCATTCAAGCATATTATGTCTGTACTGGCTGCCGAAAGAGCTACCCAACTAGTTCCACTCTCCAGTTCTATCTCTGGAGCCCTCTAATTTGATCACTTTCAAATGTATATCCAGCTCTCTTTTGAAACCTCCTAGGGACTCCACCTACAACACACTTCCAGGAAAAGCATTCCAAGTCCTAACAACTCTCTGACTAAAGAAGTCTTTTCTCATTTCACTCTGAAATCTCTTGCTGGCAATCTTAAAATTGTGGCCCCTAGTTATTGACATATCAACTAGTGGAAACAAAATATTATTTTTTATCCTGTCAAAGTTGTTCATAATTTTGATCACCTCAAAAAGGTTATTCGTTAATTTTCTCTGCTCCAAGAAGACCAAACCCAATTTCTCCACATTTTCCTTGTATCTAAAATCCTTCATTCCTGGTTTCATTCTTGTAAATCTCTTTTGAACTCTCTACAGGGCTTAAACATCCTTCTTTCAATATGGTACCCTGACCTGAACACAATACTCTAAACATGGAC
Source organism: Chiloscyllium plagiosum (assembly GCF_004010195.1). Taxonomy (NCBI): domain Eukaryota; kingdom Metazoa; phylum Chordata; class Chondrichthyes; order Orectolobiformes; family Hemiscylliidae; genus Chiloscyllium; species Chiloscyllium plagiosum. The sequence continues at coordinate 43,863,350 of NC_057723.1, forward strand.
TAATCATTTAGGTTGGAGGAGTGGAGAATGACATTGAGCTTCTTCCTGCATGGTTGTGCATTCTGCCAGACAATTGAGACTGTTCTGAGCCAAGCGGCAACCCTGAACCGATTTGGCATGCTGTAATGTTATGGCCTCCTTTGCCAGTCATAGAGGAAAGATACATGCCTCCTCTGCACCATCCCATCTCGCAGAACACCCAGGACCTGGCCTGTAAGGTATGGTGCCAATTTTCCTTTCTATGCCATATCAGTGGTAAATATCAGGAACTGCAGGGCAGCACTGGACTGAGTACACAGAGAGGGCCAGGGATGGCAGTCCATTCTGGGATATCCCGGCAGTGGCAAGTTGTTCTGGTTACAACAAGTAGCATAATGGAGCTAGAAACTGAATAAAATGGCACCATTAGAGGTGGGTAGATGGCTAATGAGGAGAGTTTGGCCAAATGCAGTGAGAAAACAGTCCTCATGGATAGAAACTGTTGATCCCTGTTTGAGATCGGCAACCACCAGCTACTGTCTGAATCCATTAATTGCTAGCTGCAGCTGCTGGTATGTGCAGAGAGGGGACGATCCATTCTTTAACTTCAGAAATTACTTTATTAGTGTTTTAAACCATGCAGTTATCTTTTATATGCTGTCTTACACACTCGATCTTATATATCTTCCCACAAACTGAATTAAGAACCTATTTATGAACCCACTTGAGTCCCCTGCCACTCCCTGAGCAGTCACAGCACACAGAAGATAAACCCCAATCTGGATAACAGGCTTACTGCTGCTGAGGAGGGCTGATATTGGCCACACGCTGCTTTCTCTTTCTCCACGTCTCCACATCCCTGACATGGGGTTTGATTTGCGATGGTTGGTCTCTGGAGTTGACACTGCCCATATGCGTCGAGGGTCATCTTTTAACCTCTTTCTTTATCTTTCTAGAGTTGTGGTGTCTCTTTTCTGTTGGCTCAGGCTCATCTGTTAATTGCATCTCTTTACTTTTTTGGTTCCGGACCAAGGAGCTCGATGGCATTACCTCATTGCTCCTCATCCAAATAAGACTTCTGCATTACCTCATCTATCTTACTTTTTCTGAATAATAAGATTGGTGCCAAGCAGTACCTGGATTCAGAATGTTCTCAGTTCACAAGCTGTTTTCCCCTGTGTGTCAGCATTTTTTTAATACCGAGCATTCCTAGCCCCTGTCAGCAACTGGTACCTCTGTGTCTCTGCAGCATCCTAGCTAACATCTCATTTTCAGGAGCATGTCTCTGACTGCTCCCTGTCTCTCTCTGTGCAGCAGCTTGACTAACAAAACCCTCCATGAACCTCAACAAAATTCACAGTCTGCCAAAAGAAAAGTAAGATTCCGTCCCATGTTGATCCAATGTTTTTGTTAAGATCTATATTTGGATAATTGAGAGTCTCCTCTATATTGGGAAGACTGGGTGCCTCCTAGCAGAGCGCTTTAGGGAACATCTCCGAGACACCCGCACCAATCAACCACACCGCCCCGTGGCCCAACATTTCAACTCCCCCCCCACTCTGACGAGGACATGGAGATCCTGGGCCTCCTTCACTGCCGCTCCCTCACAACCAGACGCCTGGAGGAAGAACGCCTCACTCCTCTAGCTTATCTCTCCACGCTCCAGGCTCACTGTCTTTATTCCTGATGAAGGGCTTTTGCCCGAAATGTCGATTTCGAAGCTTCTTGGATGCTGCCTGAATTGCTGTGTTCTTCCAGCACCACTAATCCAGAATCTGGTTTCCAGCATCTGCAGTCTTGTTTTTACCTACCTGATTGATAGATCTTGTTAAGGTGATTTTACTTCCCAAACCTATTTTTGTAGGTGTTTGGGCCTCATCTGAATGTTCTGTGTCAGTTGCTGGCATTTACTGTCATTGTTTCATAGGATACTCACTCTTCACCAAGATTAAGTTTTGGTCTGGCATCAGTCTAAATATATGTAGGTTTACAAAATGTAAGTTTTAACTGACATCTAGAAGGGATGTGGGGTGAGGATGATATGGATGATAGTGAAAGGAAAATGATTACTGGGATAGAAGAGAGATAGAAATAGCATTGAAGGATATGGGGAAAAAGCAGGAGATTGGCAAGAGCGAATTATGCACATTTTAAGAGCTGACACAGGCACAATGGACCTTCTGCACCATAACAACTCTGTCATTCTGTATGAAAATTCTTCCCCCATCATTAAATAAAGGCCAGCAGTTGATGGCTTTAGGAGGTTTTGAAGAGCCTTAGCAGGACAGGCAGCTTCTCAAAGGCTAAAGTTGTATTGAAGTCATTATTGTATGAGATGGTTCATGCCCGATAGAGTTAACTGACACCTCAAGATAAGCTCTATTCATAAAGATATAAATTATATAAATATACATTAGGATATAACCTTCCTAGGAGGATGCAGCCAATTGTTATTAATTTAATTGTTAATGTCCTACTGCTAAGTTCTATGTAGCTAAATGGAAATGTGTATGATTCTAAAACCTTACACTTAAGTGTATCATGTAACTCAGATGAAATATTACCACCTATTAAGTAGTAAACCTATTCTGTTCAACAAGAACCCAAATTCTCTTCTGTTGAAAAGTTATGAGGGCATTCTTCCCCACTTGGTGTCAATAACTTAAGGCTAACGCTATTAAGAGGAATTGATGGTAATAAATCTACCAAAGATAGTTCTGATAATGATTTTAAAAGATACTGGCTCTAATTAGCATATTAAAGAGGTCTAATTTCATGTTTTCCCTATCCACTGGAGCACCAAAATTGATCATGTAACTTTAGAATTATGTAATCATTTAAATTTAATGTATAGAAGGAGGTTTATTAAAAATCCATGATATATTATCGTTACTCGGAATCATAGATTCTAAAATGGAGAATTAATTATGTACCTTTAAGTCTGATTCAATTTTGGGATAATATATGTTAAGAAATAGATATAAGGTTTTAGTTTCATTTTAGATTTGTTCTGTGAGTCATTTCCAGATGCCTAAAATTTGTTAATAATTGTAATTTTTAATTAAAGTTTACAGGCTCAAACTAGAACTTGAGATGAACAGTTCAGTGCATTAGAAAGAAAGACAGAAAAGAAAGAAAACTGATGCTGCTATCCCATGACAAAGGCAGATCAAATAATAGAACTATTTTGAAGGTCAGCACAGTATGTAAGCTTCTTTCAGAGGGAAGCAGGTCATTCAGAAAGAAGAGACTTTAACAGCAGCAATACAGTTTAGCCAACTCCAAAATAGTCAAGCAGAAGAGAAAAGTCCAAAGTGGATTAGCACCATAAGGGAAAGCTCCAGAAACAAAAAATAAACTATGAAAGTTGTGTTTATAAATCTCATGTTAAGAATTAAGTGAGCTATGTTAGCAGTTTGTTTAACAGTATCAGGAAGCAACATGAAATAAGAAAATAGCATCAAGAGAATGTAGAAATTTGTAAAAAGAAATGAAGTACAGCCATACCAACTGAAGAAGGACCTCCAAAGTGGACACAGAGTGACCCTTCACTGAAATTTGATTATCTGTAAAGATGTTCTTCTGGGTAAAAAGTTTGAATCTTTAACTTGTGACACTTGAAATATTATTATTTCCAATAGTTCCTGTTTCTGGTACATTGAAAAGGTGTTTATTTGTTTTTTTTTCCTTTTGCATACAATTAATATTCATGTCCTTTTAGTAAAAGTACATTGGCATACTCCTGTGAATACAGAATTACAGAATCCCTACAGTGTGGAAACAGGTCCTATGACCCAACAAGTCCACACCAACCCTCTGAAGTGTATCCCACACAAACCTATTCCCCTACTCTATTACTCTACACTTACCGCTGACTAATGCACCTATGGGCAACTTAGATGGCCAATTCACCTCACCTGCACATCTTTGGATTGTGGGAGGAATGTGAAGCACCTGCGGGAAATCCATGCAGACACAGGGAGAATGTGAAACCTCTTCACAGACTGTCACCCTAGGCTGGAATCGAACCCGGGTCCCTGGCACTGTGAGGCAGCAGTGCTAACCTGTTGAATGATTGATTATATGAGAAACAAATACTAAAAATAAGCTAGGTTTCACTTTGGCATCTGACTGATGTTACATGGAACAAAGCAGAGGTCATTCAGCCTACTGATCTGTTCTGACTGAAAATGAGATTTTCAGTCTAATTCTACTTTCCACCTCTTTGATCTCCAGCTTGCGAAACAATTTTAATGCACATTTTAGCTCTTAAATGTAATAAGGATTTCTGTTTGCACTGTATTCCAGAACTTTACCAATCTTTACATGGAAAGGAATCTTCCCAATTCCCATCTGATCCTTTCACCAGTTACTTTAAGGTTATGGTCCGGAAGTCATAGTCCCTTGATTGGTAGGGGTGTGGGGTGTGCTGTTGTTCTTTAAATTGGGTAGTATGAAATGGATACCTGATGCCTACCTGCTTGGCTACAACTTTACCGATTGCAGAGAAGATTCTTGGAGGCCAATTGAATCACCAATCAGCAGACACTCAAGCACCTCCTCCAGCCACCACCGAAATTAAACCAGTGACAGTAGAAACACATGGCAAATGTGGAGCCTCACACCTTGCACCACTCAGAACTGGTGGCTGGGCAAGTGGAGAAGGTACCTCCTTAACAGATTTCCTGAGGTCATCTGAGGGAAGCCTCGTCAAGGTCTTCCCATTGCTCGAATATCATTTCCTCCCATTCACTGTGTAATTGGAATCCACCTTGCTTTCTCCTTCCACCAGTGCCTGCCAGTCTGATCATGGCGAGTGCCTCCTCTTCCATCCCATGCCCCCAACCACCTGCCACCCCACCCCAAACACCTACCTTCATATTCCCCTCCTTTATCACTGGGAATTGCTGCAGCCCAGCAACGATGGCAGACATGAAAACTAAGGGTCCCATTAACTTTAGTGCATGTTGTCATACCTGACTGAGCCCATTTAGTTTGGAGATGGCTTAAGTCATTTATCTTTTGGTTTTATAATATATCCCATTGTCAATCTTGACTAGCTCAGGGTTATTAATCATTTGCTTGATTAGATTCATTACCACAACAAACTTAGCATATTCTAATCCTTTTATTTCCAATGGGACTGGACGTTTCACTCAAAGATTTGAATATAAGTGGAAAAAAAGGAAATTTCTAAACTGCTACAGTCTATTCATAAGGATTATGGTGTGCTAACATCCAGACATGACAACTTTATCAGCAAAGGAACTTAAGCAACCTTTTTGGCATGTAATAGTATGAGGAGACATGAACAACTTTGCGTCATCATCAAATGTACATATAAAATTAAAGATTTTCATTATTACTTTAATAATAAGGTTTTGTTCATGTCAATAATAACATTTTATTCTCATTTAATACACCAAAATATAATTACCATGCAATGAATTTATTTGTATTCTTGGTTTATGTAGAGATAATCATAACTGAGAGAACCTTGCATTATATGCAGTACTGAAAGAATTTAAACAAAGAATTTTATAGACAGCAAAAAATTCTAAGTGCAACAAGGGGCTATCCTTATAACCACTTTATGTGCCAATAAATCTGCCTTATGAATTACTTTCTGGGGATTTACTGTTGTAGCATTGCATTGCTTCTCCAGAGACTCCAAGTATGTATGTTTTCACTAATAGAGACAAATACACACAACCAGAGGTAAATGTCAGAAAGTGAACAATGCAAGGAAAAGTTATATTGCTCATTTCAAAGTACTAATATAAAAACATTCAGTTGTGTATAAAAGCACTTCTGAATATTCAAAAAAATGGAAGCAAGTGGTGCAGTGGTTGTGTCCCTACGTTTAGGCCAGGAGGACCAGGGTCAAATCCAGAGGGATATAAGAATATCTCTGAACAGATTGATTTAGAAAAGTGGAAAGGCATTGGTCTCATAGACCAGAAATCATGAATTCAATCCCCATCAGTACCTGACAAACGGATTCGTAAGGGAAACAGAAATTGCTGAGAAAACTCAGCAGGTCTGACAGCATCTGTGGAGAGAAAGCAGTGTAAATGTTTCAGGTCTAGTGAGCCTTTTTCAGAACTGATTGCAGCTAGGAAAAGGTTACTATATATGTTGAAGATGGGGAGTTGGGGGAGGAGAGTGGCGCAAGCTGAGCAAAAGTGAGGTTGGAACGCAGAGCTGGTCGGGAAGGTAAGTGATTGATATATAAAGAACTTACCTCGACGCCAATGGTCTTTTCACAGCAGAGAGCGGCGCGAGCTGGGCGGAAGTGAGGTTGGAGCGCAGAGCTGGGCGGGAAGGCAAGTGATTGATATTTGAGTGGATGTGTTCTAGACCCCAGGCCCTACATAGTAGGGCCTCCCTCCCATCCTCCTCCTCTAACCTAATTTTAAAGTCCACAGGTAAGCTACTCAGTGTTCTTGTTTTGGAGACGAGGTGTAGAGTAATGGCAGCGCAGGCAGTGGAATGTTCCTCCTGCAGGATGTTCGAGGTAGGGGTGACCACCGATACTCCTGCCGACTTCATCTGCAGGAAATGCAGTCAGATCCTGCTCCTCACAGAACGAGTTAGGGAACTGGAACTGGAGTTGGATGAACTGAGGATTATTCGAGAGGCTGA
>NC_057723.1:43873369-43885477 GCF_004010195.1 Chiloscyllium plagiosum
GCCTCACTTTAGGAGAGATGTGGAAGCTTTGGAGAGGGTGCAGAGATGATTTACCAGGATGTTGCCTGGAATGGAGAATAGGTTGTACGAGGATAGTTTGAGAGTGCTAGGCCTTTTCTCGTTGGAACGGTGAAGGATGAGGGGTGACTTGATAGAGGTTTATGAGATGATCAGAGGAATAGATTGAGTCGACAGTCAGAAACTTTTTCTTCGGGTGCAACAGAGTGTTACAATTGGACATAAATTTAAGGTGAAGGGTGGAAGGTATAGGGGAGATGTCAGGGGTGGGTTCTTTACCCAGAGAGTGGTGGGGGCATGGAATGCGCTGCCTGTGGGAGTGGTAGAGTCAGAATCTTTGGTGACCTTTAAGCAGCAATTGGATAGGTACATGGATGGGTGCTTAAGCTAGGACAAATATTCGGCACAACATCGTGGGCCGAAGGGCCTGTTCTGCGCTGTATTGTTCTATGTTCTATGTTCTAATAGGCAGAGATATAGCTTAGAGAGAGGGAACGGTTGGGAAGACAAAGAATGTGTAAACATCAGCCTGGGACAATCAATAGCTGCGAATAAGGACCATTTTAGCTGACAAAAGGTTGATTGTGCTAGAAGATTATGTGATGATAAGGCCTAGTGTGTGGGATTTGGGTAAGGACATGGAAGAAGGTGTTCAAGCCATAAAACAACTCAATGTTGAGCCCCAAAAGCTAAAGGGTCCATAAGTGGAAAATAAGATGCTGTCCTTCCAGCTTGTGCTGAGCTTCGCTGGAACACTCCAACAAGCCCAAGATAGAGATGTTGGCCAGGGAAAATGGTGATGTGTTGAAATATTGGGAAATTCAGAGCTCAGGGTCACTTTTGTGGACAGAACATAGGTATTCTGCAAAGCGGATATGGTGGGGTGGTAAGTGAGCACTAGATGGAGGAAAGACAGGGAGTGAAGGCCAAAGTGTGGGAGATAGGTCAGAAACAACTGAGAGTCATGTCAACCTGGTGGTGGGGAGTCCTTGACTGAGGAAGAAGATGAACATTTCAGAGGCTCCTTATAGATACTCAGGTAACAGTATGAGGTTTGTAACACCCACCAGAGCAAGCAGCCAAGATGATATACTCAAATCTGAGTCTAGGATAACAGAGGTGGCTGCTGGAAGAGTTTTAGGGGTTAAAGGTGGTGATTTAAAATTCAAATATTGTGAAAGAAAAATATCAAGAGGGTTGTTTCCCCTGTTGCTATTTCTATGAATTGATTCTGAATCCCTGATTCTGACCTGGTGTCATTGGAACAGGTCTGATAGAGATGGAGAAAATTAGAGAATGGAATGGAGTCTTTTACTGGAAGCAGGGTGTGAGGATGTATAGCCAAGGTAACTGGAAGTTGGTGGGTTTGTAATGGATATCGGTGGTCAGCCTATCCCCAGAAATAGAAATAGCGATGCTGAGGAAAGAAAGGGAGGATTCACGGTTGGGGCCGGTAAAGGTGAGCGTGGGGTGAAAATAGAAGCAAAATTGAGAAACTTTTCCAATTCCGCATGAGAGAGGGAAGCAACAGTGATGATGTAATTGATAGTCTGGAGAAAGAGCTGTTGGTGTGGGGCTGGAATAAGACTGGAACAAGGAATGTTCCATGTGCTCCACAAAGGTACAGACATTACTAGGGTCCATGCAGGTACCCATGGTCACCCCTTTGACATGAAGGGAGTGAGAAGAGTTAAAGGAAAAGCTGTTCAAAGTGACGACAAGCTTGGCCAGGGGGAGAGGATGATGGTGAATGGGGATGGTTCAGGCCTTTTTTCCTGGTAGAAGCAGAGAACTCTGAGACCATACGAATGGGAGATAGATGTGTAAATTGATAACTGATAGGGATTTGTTTCAGAATTTTGGAGCCAGGGAATTCAAGTCTTACTACTCCTGTGTTATATAATAATATCTCAGAACAGATCAGAAATTAGCATCATAAAATGCAAGTGGCTGTTGTGGCAAATGGATCAGAGGTGCCTGTTTCAAGACCCACTTGCTTATATGAACATCTCTGAACAGGGTGATTAGAAAATATCTACATGTAAAGTAATTTACTTACTTGATTCCTTGTCACAAAAATAGTTTGAAAGTACGTTTTGGAGGGTTCTTCTGGTACGTTGGCCATGTTCCTACATCTGGACCTGAAGATCTGGGTTCAAGTCCCACCTATTCCAGAGATGTGTAATAACATGTCTGAAAATGTTCACTAGAATTTTTTTTTAAATGTAGTGTTTATGGGAGTTTTTTGTAGCATAGTGGTATCATTACCTCTGAGCCAAAAAAAAGTGTTCAAGTTCCACCTGCTCTAGAAGTGTGTTATAACATTTCTGAACAGGTGGACTAGGAAAATATCTGATTAAGTTACACCCCTTTCCAACTCCATTTCAATTTAGCCTCCCTTCTCTCTCCCTACCTCTCCCTCACCTTCGGTGGGCTGCTTAGCCCCTAATAGGCTTTGCACGGAAATTAATTAATGTGAAAAAAGCAGGCAATTTATTGGTGGTTGTTAATGGATGGAAAGTACCACCAGTGATTTGGTAATGGAAAAAAATTGATCTAATGAGTGTAAGAGGACTTCTGGTTATACCAGAAAAGGAAAATAAAGGAATGTAAATTGCCACAGATTTTACATCATAATAGGAAGCCTCAAGTGTACAAATGTTCAAATTTCTTCTTTATTTCTCAATCAATGGAAACATTTAAAGAACTATTCAGGATTATATTCAGATACATGTACTGACTGAGACTATTTTGCTGTTCTGCTTGAATGCATAGGTTCCCCACAAGTTCCGTAAGCCGTGTATTCAGGAACATTCCTTGTTCCATATAATCAGAGAAAAGAATCATACCGTACAGAAGAGACCCGTTGGTCAATCACATTTGCACTGACAAAAGAATTACTCTAAATCTACATTAGTCCCACTTTCCAGCACTTGGCCCATAGGCTTGAATGTAATAACATTTCAAGTGCTCATCTAAGTACTTTCTAAAGGTGCACATTTCTCACCACAATCACCCTCCCATGTAATACATTCCAAATTCCCAACACCCTATAGATAAAAATTTTTTTCTCAAATGCTCTCTAAACCTCCTGCCTAAAATTATTGACTCTTCAATTAAGGGGAACAGCTGCTTCCTCTCCACCATGTTCACGCCTCTCTTAATTTTATACACCTCAATCAGGCACCCTGTCAATCTTCTCTGTTGGAAAGAAAACAAACCAAGTATATCCAGTCTGCCTGCATAGCTAAAGTGCTCCAATGCAGGCAACATCCTCGTGTATCACCTGTGCAACACCCCTGACTCAAGTCCCCACCCTACTGTGAAATCACATGCTTCTGAAAGTGCAGTGACCAGAATTGTACACAGTACTCCAGCTGTGGTCTAACCTAAGGTCTGTACAGCTCCAATATGACCTCCCTACTCTCATAATGTATGCCATGAATGATAAAGGCACATTTTCCTTATGTCTTCTTAAATTACCCTATTAACCTGTCTTGCCATCTTCAGGGATTCTGTGGGCAAACACCCAAGATCTTTCTGCTTTTCTGAGCTTCCTCATGTCCTGCCATTCATTCCCATGAACAGATTGTCTATCAAGTAATAATTTGGACAGAAAATTGGCAGAGATTTGAAAACTGCTTGAAAAAATTAGGTATCTGCTAAAATAAAATCAGATACATTATCTACTCTCAGAAAATCATTCCTGTTTATGTATATGCTGAATGTGGGATGTGAGTCTTTGTTATTGCAATCAAATATGTCTTTACCTGGTGGAGCTCAGAGATTATTTTGTTATATTTCAGTGTCCGTGGGAGAGGAGAGGATTGTACTTGCTGCATTAAAGATTGGATCCGTAAGTCATTTCAGGCAGATACACTCAGTAAATTGATTAAAGTCACTTACGCCAACTGCTCGAGTCTGGAATCATTCTGAGACATAGATATTCAGGAGCACAGTCATCTTGACAGCTGCAGGCATTAAGCTCTGTGTTCCCTCTACTGTGCGCCAGTTGCTACTCCAGTGGTGATATAGATGTCCAACAGCTTGTCAGAGCCATCAGACATTCTGCTTTTCATTCACCTGCAGGTAGGATGTGTACTTTTAGTTTTTGTTTTCATTCATGGAACATGGGCATCACTGACTGGCACTATATTGCCCTTCCCTAATTGCCTTTGAGAGTGTTGATGAGTTGCCTTTTTGAAACACTGCAGTCCATGTGATGTGATGAAACCACAGTGCTGTTAGGAGAAGAATTCCAGGATTTTGACCTAGCAGCAATGAATGGTAATATAATTCCAAATTAGGAAGGATCGTGACTTGGAGGGATATATGTAGATGTTGGAGTTCTTATAGATTGGCTGCTCTTGTCCTTCCAGGTGATGGTAGTGAGGGTTTGGAGGATGTTGCTGGAGAAGCAATTGTGAGTTGTTACAGTGTCTACAAGTTGGTCATTAGCACAAACATTACATGCCACTTATCAGTCCAAGTTTGCATTTTGCCACTTTGTTTCACCTCTTCATTCTGCCAGTCACACTCAATTTAACCTTTATCTCTCATTTACCAACATTGTCACTAGTTTTGCCTTTTGCTCTGGGCACCATCAAACTGTTCCGTTTGCTCCTCCTCCCACTCTGTTCACACCATATAAACTAACATTTTCCATTCCTGATGATAAGTCACTTCAGACTCAAAATATTAATTCTGTTTCTCTCTCCACAGATGCTGTCAAACCTGCAGAATTTTTTGGGAACTTCCTATTTTTGTTGAATTTCAGTTTTCCACCATCCACAAAACTTTATAGATTAGATTCCCTACAGTGCAGAAACAGGCCCTTCGGCCCAACAACGACCTCCGAAGAGTAACCCACCCAGACCCATTTCCCTCTGACTAATGCACCTAGCATTATGAGCAATTTAGTGTGGCCAATTCACCTGACCTGCACATCTATAGACTGCAGGAGGAAACCTGAGCACCTGGAGGAAACCCGTGCAGACACGGGGAGAATGTGCAAACTCCACACAGCCAGTCACCCAAGGCTGGAATCTAACCTGGGACCCTGGTGCTGTGAGACACATTGCTAACCACTGAGCCACCGTGCATGCTGCCAGCTCAGTAAGTAGTGGTGCCTCCGAGCCACTGTTTGTGAAGGGCATTGAAGTCCCCTAGCTTGAGTATTTTTTTGTACATCCTCCAAGTGACTGAGATCAAATGACATTGGGTGGCACGGTGGCTCAGTACTTAGCACTGCTAACTCTCAACACCAGGGATTTGGGTTCGATTTCACCCTTGGGCAACTGTCTGCATGGAATTTGCACATTCTCTCTGTGTCAGTGTGGGTTTTCTCTGGGTGCTCCAGCTCCCTCCCACAGTTCAAAGATGTGCAGGTTAGGTGAATTGACCATGCTAATATTGCCCATGAAGTGCAGGCTAGGTGTGTTCGTCATGGGAAATGCAGAGTTACAGGGTGAGTAGGACCGAAGGGGCTCTTTCCGTGCTTTATAACCTTCTGACTTTCTTCAGCCAGAGGTGACCAATTCTAAATTCAATTGATCTTTTTGTCATAATCATGTGGCCTGTACTTCTGTGTGTGTCATGAAACATATCACTTGAAACACAATGTAATAGACTTTCAGAGCTAAGTGAGCCAGCTGCTGCAAGGAAAAGCAAGGACGTAAAAAATCAGCAGTCTATAACTTTAGATTACTGGTTGAGTCAAATGGCTATGCAATTTTCATTCACTGCTGCTGTGGAAACAAGCAGGAGGCATGATATAAAATTGGATTTTTTTCCACTCAGTGACAAAAGTATGATTAGCAACAAATTCAATTTTTTAAAAAATGAGCATGTTTGGGTTGTAGTCCCATTATCATCAATGGGGAAAGAATTCTATAAATTATGCTGTAACCAAGGTTTCGGTGAGTACAAAAACAGCTGTATAGGAGAGATTTTGCAGGCTTTCACAATGCATTTTGAACTCTAATACTATTACTTACGAATGGTAACTTTTAACATCTGAGCTCAAGTGGAGGAGAATATTGAGGAGTATGCAACTGCAATTATACATTTAGCTGAAACCTGTAAGTTAAACAAACTGAAAGATGGCTTCATCTGAGATGTCTTAACCGAGAGAGATCCTGCAGTGACAGTATATCTGCTGAGAGGAGAAACTTACTCTGAAGGAAGCTATCACGTGCAGAAGATCTAAACTTGTCAATCATTAGCTAAAGCACATCAATGGGAGATGAAACGAGGCTTTGCATTATACGGGTACAGAATCCTTTAACCAAAATTTTGAAGTCCGAAATACTCCAAAATCTGAAGTTTTTCATGAAGTTTTATTTTCTACATAACAAAGTTATTTGGCATGTGAACAGATGACCCAACTGCACATCCACTCAAACCACATTACTTAGATGTGTATTGGCAGCATAACCCTGCATTCTGGATTAGTGGTGCTGGAAGAGCACAGCAGTTCAGGCAGTATCCAAGGAGCAACCCAGCATTGGCAGGTGTTAATTGTGTCTCAGCGATCATACTAGTCACACATGGGTCTGCTGTTCAATATGTTTTTTTATTTCACTGTGAAAATGCCATTTATTCTGAAATCTGAAAAATTCTGAATTCTGAGAAACAACTGGCCCCAAGGATTTTGGTTAAAGGATTGTGTACCTGCGTTGAGAGACCTTTCAGGCTAAATAAAACCACAGACTAGGAGAAGCAAGAAATAGTTGCAGAAACAGCAGCAAAAAGGCCAAGATCAGAAGGAAGACATATATATTGTGGTGGACATCACATTAAAGAAGAGGGAGCATAGACAGTTTTCTAACTGCAGGAAACTGAATCACATTCATGCAAGAGAAATGAGAAAAATGAACCTATGAAGATAGCTTTCAGAGAAACATCTTTTGATGATTCTAACCAGCATCTGTATGTCAAGGAATAGTTTGGCATTGTTAAGTGTAAACGCGATAACTGGTTTTAGAATATTTTATGAAAGGAGACCATCAAGTGAGTGTGAAATAATAGATAGACACTGGTGCTTCATGCAACATCATGAGTTTTAGAGACCTGTGCAATGAAGCTCAAGATGGTGACCCGAAACCTAAACCCTTCAAAATAGGTTTCAAGATATATGATGGAATTAAACTCATGCCAAGAGGAAAGATAAAGATCAGAGCCCACTGTATTAGGAAGAATGAAGATTTGCAGTTACAGCTAGCAAGCATGAACATTGACCTATCTTAGCTGAAACAAATCTAAACTTTGGGCTAGTAAGCAAACAAGAAGAGACCTGCAATGATTTACAGCCCACTGAGCCACTGACTGCTGACCAGATCCTAGAAGATTGTAACGATGTGTTTACAAGTTTTGAATGCCTACCTGCTGCTATGTAGATTAATACAGCATCTGTTGAATCTGCCAGAGACATCCAGCTACCCTCAGCTCCAGCTGAAAGACAAAGTAGAAGATCTTGAGAGAAAGGGAATAATCTAGACATTGACAATTCTTACTTACTGGATTAGTAACACTAATAGCAGTGAAGTAACCTGCACAGATCTAAAGGATCAACTACCTTATGACAACTACTAAAGAAATTTTGTCACAACATGTCAAAAATAAAGGTCTTTACTATCGTCAATTATGAAGAATGGCTATTGGACATGAAGCTGAATGAATGCAGCAATTTTCTAAATACTTTCTGAATGCCATTTAGGAGGTATTGGTATTGTATATGTCATTTGGCATTTCCATTGCTTTAGAGGAGCATCAATACTAACAGCACAAGCCAGTCAATGATCTTCCCAGAGTAGAAGCTATTGTGGAGGATTTATTCACTTATGGATGTTGAGATATGATGGAAGATGTTTTCACAAATTAAGAATAGTAACTTCTTTTTAAAATTTGTTCATTGAATGTGGACAGTGCGAGATAGACCAGTCTTTATCGCCCATCTCTAATTGCCCAGAGACCAGTTAAGACTCAAAAACATTGCTGTGGATTTGGAGTCACACATAGGCCAGACCAGGTACGGATGGCAGATTCCTTCCCTAAAGGACATTAGTGAAATAGATGGGTTCTTCCTGACAATTAACAATGGTTTCATGGTCATAATTAGACTCTTAATTCTAGTTTTTTTTAATTGAATTCAAACTTCACCATCTGTCATGGTGGAATTTAAACCCAGGTCCCCAGAACATTACGTTGGTATCTGGATTAATAGTCCACTGATAATACCATTAGGCCATCGCCTTCCTGCTGAGGAAAACCCACCAGATGAATCTGAAGCTAAACAAGAGAATGGTACCATTGAAGATGCCTGAATTAGCGCTCTCGTGGTGGAGTGGTATCCTTGGACTAGGTGGCCTGTATTCAAGTTTCCACCTGCTCTTGAGGTGTTTGATAGCAACTTTGAAGAGGAAGCCAAAAATACTATTTTTTTCAAATATATCAATCAGCTACCGATCGCAAAATAACTTCACACAGATCCTGACAAGGTCAGAGCTGTTGAAGGGATACAGTCACAGACGTGAAAGAAAAACGATATTTTGTTCGATTTATGAGCTATGTAGTGCATATTAGATTAGATTACATTACAAGTCCACACCGACCCGCCGCAGCGTAACCCACCCATACTCCTACATTTACCCCTTACCTAACACTACAGGCAATTTAACATGGCTAATTCACCTGACCTGCACATCTTTGGACTGTGGGAGGAAACCGGAGCACCCGGAGGAAACCCACGCAGACACGGGGAGAACGTGCAAACTCCACACAGTCAGTCGCCTGAGGCGGGAATTGAACCCGGGTCTTTGGCGCTGTGAGGCAGCAGTGCTAACCACTGTGCCACTGTGCCGCCCACGGTGTTGTCTAATTTTTCAAGATGTGACTGTCTGCACAAGCTCACAGCTATGGAGTCACACTAGTATTGAGGCAGAGAACAAAAAGCAAGTTTCACTGGTATGAAATGCCTCATACAAGACTACCAATGTTGAGATACAATACCATTAATGATGAAGCCACTTTATCAGTGTGATACCAGAGACAGGACTTGGGGAAGCCATATTGCAGTAAGGATAACCAGTTGCATTAACATCCAGGCTGTTAACACAAACTGAACAACACTTTCTCAGAGAGAGAAAGAGAGCCTCATATAGTCTTTGTTAGTGAATATTTCAATCAATATCTTTGAGACAAAGTGGCAGTGGAACTTGATCAGAAGCCACCTCAAAGTATTCTCCTCAAAACACTAATATCTGCTTCAAAGCATCTGCAAAGAATACTACTTTGTTTGTAGAGATATCATCTTGATGTGACCATAAAAACAAAAGAAACAATTATACATGGTTGACATGTTGTTGAGAGCGGCACTTTCTGTGAAGAAAGTTGAGGATGCTGAGTATAACGTCTTTCAAATTCAATGAGAAGCAACAGCTCAACATGGAATTCATCAAGCCAATAGAGATACTGAATCTGAAAGACTCTAAAAGACAAGCATCTTGCTAAAATCAATGTAACAAGATGCAACTGTTCAAGTGCTAAAGAGTGTAGTGATGACAAGATGGCCTGAAAACATTAAGGACAGGCAGGTTGCTTTAATTGAGTGTGCAGAACATAGAGATAAAGTGAAAGCTCAAAATGGCATCTTCTGCAAAGCAAATGCGGTCATTGTCCCTCAAGGGATGAGAAAGAGATGCTGAAGTACATCCACAAAAGCCTTCAAGAGATTGAATCTAGCTAATGAAATGCACAAAACGTGCTCCACTGATCAAGCATGGGCAATGAGATTACAGATGACCACATTAGCTAGAGTGGTGATTGCAATGAATATCAAGCTAAACAAATTTAATAGATGCTTGTGATACATTGGATCCAAGAAAGATCATGGATGAAGCTCAAAGTAGACCTCTTCACCCTTTACTTTCTGCGCAGTCTGAGGAAAGCCCATCTCCCACCCGCCCCATCCTCACCATATTCTACAGAGCATTAATTGAGAGTATCCTGAGCTGCTGCAAAACTGCCTGGTTTGGGAATTGCACCATCTCGGATGGTAAGACCCTACAACTGATAATGAGGACAGCTGAGAAGATCATTGGGGTCTCTCTTACCTCCATTACATACATTGACACCACACGCTGCATCCAAAAGCCTAAGATCATTGGAGAAGACCCCACACACCCCTCACTCAAACTCTTCTCCTTCCTGCCATCTGGCAGAAGATGCTGGAGTATTCAGTCTCTAATGGCCAGACTGGGCAACTACTTCTTCCCCCAAGCCATCAGGCTCCTTAACACAGTATGATCGGACTCTTTCCCATCTGAAATTCTTCACGTGACTTAGAATTGCTGCCAGAAAAATGTCTATTATTTATCATTCTTCTATTACATTGTAACTTGTGTATTTTACACTTCTTATGCACTTTATGCTGTGTACAATTGTGTAGTTTGTGCTGTCCATGTGGCACCCTCGGTCCTGAAGGAATGCTGACTTGTTTTTACTGTATCAGTTATATATGGTAGAACTGACAAATAAAAAAGCTACTCTACTCTAATGGACTGATTATCTTGTTAGGGTTTAGATCAGAGTGGTGCTGGAAAAGCACAGCAGCTCAGGCAGCATCCGAGCAGCAGGAAAATCGATGTTTCGGGCAAAAGCCCTTCATCAGGAATAGAGGCAGGAAGCCTCCAGGGTGGACAGATAAATTGGGGGCGGGGGGGGAGGGGGCTGGGGAAAGGTAGCAAAGAGTACAGTAGGTGAATGGGGATGGAGGTGATAGGTCAGAGGGGAGGGTGGAGTGGATAGATGGGAAGGGAGATTGGCAGGTAGGACAGGTCATGAGGACAGTGCTGAGCTGGAAGGTTGGAAGTGGGGTAAGATGGGGGGATGGGAAATGAGGAAACTGGTGAAGCGTCTTGTTACCATTGACTACTATGCTGACTGCTGGGAGTTAGTCCAACTAACATTAAAGACTACAAGTGAGACAGTAGAATGCCTGAGAGCTCATTTCAGTCCTTACATTTCAGACATTATGTTAAGTGGCAGTGGTGCACAAAGCACTGGGTCCACAAGGTGAAAAATCTGAGTGTTTCAGAAAGGATTGGGAAATTCAATACCATATATCATCTGATATTATCCAGTCAAATAAAAAGGCTGAAGCAGCAGTTGAAATAACCAAAAGAATCATCAAGAAATTGAACAAATTTAGCACAGACTTGAATAATACAGTGCTTGATGGAGTGATGAAGGCACGGAAAAATAGTCTAGTCCAAAAGTAAATATTATGATATGCCCAGACTGCTCTTCCAAGAGCAAAGAAACTATTGAATCCAGAAATGGTAACAGGCATGTGTCATAAAATCAAGGTGAAATAACAGAAAGTCAAGTTTCACTTTGATGAAACTGCCTGAGCTGAGCATTGACAGCCAGTCAGATTTCAAATATATAAAACACTGAACAAAAATCAGCCTAAATGGCCAATCGGGACTTGTGTACAGTGGTTGTCACCTTGACCTTATGCAGTGAATGTGAATTACGAGATAGATCACTTCCTTTCACCATTGCTGCACAGAAGGAGGAAATGGTGCCATCTACAAAATGTACTGGAGAAATTCACCAAGATTGCTCAAAGGGCATTTTCCTAACCAAGAACCATTACCAACTAGAAGAACAAGAGCAGCAGGGGAACACCATCAACTATCAGTTCCCTTCCAAGCCACTCACCAGTCTGGTGTAGAGATGTATCACAATTCCTTCACTGTCACTGGGCCACAATCCTAGAACTTCATCCCTAACAGTTTGATGAATCTTCCTATACCCCAAGGATTATAGCTCAGCACCATGTTCAGCAGAGCAACTAGGGAAGGTCAATAAATGTTGGCCTAGACACCAGAACCTCATCACCTCAGGGGATCTCCCATTCACCGCCTCCAACCTCATAGTCCCACAACCCCGCACCGCCCGTTTCTACCTCCTGCCCAAAATCCACAAACCTGTCTGCCCCGCCGACCCATTGTCTCAGCCTGCTCCTGTCCCACCGAACTCATCTCTGCGTACCTCGACACGGTCCTGTCCCCCTTAGTCCAAGAA
>NC_057723.1:43885485-43919666 GCF_004010195.1 Chiloscyllium plagiosum
ACCACCACCAGGACAGAACCCCACTGGTCCTCACCTACCACCCCACCAACCTCCATGTACAGCGTATCATCCGCCGTCATTTCTGCCACCTCCAAACGGACCCCACCACAGGGATATATTTCCCTCCCCTCCCCTATCAGCGTTCTGAAAAGACCACTCCCACGTCAGGTCCACACCTCCCACCAACCCAACCTCCACTCCCGGCACCTTCCCCTGCAACCGCAAGAAATGCAAAACTTGCGCCCACACCTCCCCCCTTACCTCCCTCCAAGGCCCCAAGGGATACTTCCATATCCGCCACATATTCACCTGCACCTCCCCACACATCATCTATTGCATCCGCTGCACCCGCTGTGGCCTCCTCTATATTGGGGAGACAGGCCGCCTACTTGCGGAACATTTCAGAGAACACCTCTGGGACACCTGGACCAACCAACCCAACCACCCCATGGCTCAACACTTCAACTCCCCCTCCCACTCCACCAAGGACATGCAGGGTCTTGGACTCCTCCATCGCTAGACCATAGCAACACGACGGTTGGAGGAAGAGCTCCTCATCTTCCGCCTAGGAAACCTCCAACCACAAGGGATGAACTCAGATTTCTCCAGTTTCCTCATTTCCCATCACCCCACCTTGTCTCAGTCAAATCCCTCGAACTCAGCACCGCCTTCCTAACCTGCAATCTTTTTCCTGACCTCTCCGCCCCCACCCCAATCCGGCCTATCACCCTCACCTTGACCTCCTTCCACCTATCGCATTTCCAACACCCCTCCCCCAAGTCCCTCCTCCCTACCTTTTATCTTAGCCTGCTGGACACACTTTCCTTATTCCAGAAGAAGGGCTTATGCCCAAAGCGTCGATTCTCCTGTTCCTTGGAATGCGGCCTGACCTGCTGCGCTTTTCCGGCAACACATTTTCAGCTCTGATCTCCAGCATCTGCAATCCTCACTTTCTCCACCTAGACAGCAAAACCCACGTTTGCCAAATTAATTTTAAAAATGTTATTGTAGAATCTATGTACAAGTTGGGAAGCTGTGTCTTCACTGCTGGCAGTAGAATGGGAAGAAGTGATCACACCCCCTGCGCAGAGTACATAATGGCAATCAGCCCCCATTGCCCACTATTCCCCAACAACAGAAATGGAATAGTCACAACAGTTACTACGGCAACGGCTCCCACCTCAGCAATGACGCTCCTTGGAGAAGGAACAACACTATTGGAATGAGCAAATATAACATAAATAGAAAACAATGTGCAGGCACACCTTCAGGAGAATTGCACAATTTAATGACTAAGTATGTAATGAATGTACAGAGACTGATGAAAATGAAACTGATTAGAGGTTAACACATTATTTTGTTAACGAATAATAATTTACTTTATGGTTATATGTGTTCGATAACATATGCAACTTGTTACTGCAAATGAAAATGCATGCTTTTTTGGAATTTTATGAAAAGGGGGATGTTTGGAGAAATACAGTTAAACTCTTCAAGGACTGATTGGCTTGACCTCTATATCTGCTGTTATAGAGGTCAACCTAGTGCCTTTGAGTGCAACCCCTGATGGCTATTAAATGCACATCACTTCTAAAACTCCACATTTTGCAGACACATTTGCAGATTGAATAGTATATTGGCATTGCTAGGGGAAGTTTGGCAGAAATTCTATCTTCACTTTAATAACAACTTGACAGAAATGCCATTGATTTTTTTTCTTTTTTTCTTTTTTTTTTCTTTTTCTTTTTCTTTTTTTTTTCCCCTTCAACCCCCACACTACCACCGAAGTGTGGTAGTGCTTATTTTTTCCCCAGCACCCATGGTGTGTATGTAGGTGTGAGACACAGTGAAAGACACAAAGTGCACAAATCTTTATTCAAATTCCACCACCGGGAAGATAGGAAAATACCCGGGTGGCAAGTGACAAACACTGCCCTTCACATCAAAGGACAGTGCTGTGTGATCAAAAACAGTGAGGGGGAGGGTAGGGGCTAAATCAAAATAGAGTTGGAGGGAGAGAAATGCCATTGATATCTGCAGTAATGAAATACAAAAGCTAACAGCTAATTTAAAACAATTACACTTAATTAACAGGAAACGAAAATCCCTTTAAACAACATTGGCCCAATGCATAATTTGACTATTACTGCCTAGGATTCATGGGCAGGTTTTGGAATGTGCGAACCCATTATAGTCAGGTCCTGAAACATGCAAAGGACATACATTTATGCATGTGTACCTTTCAGCCACTGGTTTCAGGCAGGAACCTGAGATAATTAAAATGTGCTTGACTCGAATTGCAACAGATTGGCAGGCAATGGATGAGCAGGGCGTTTACTCAAAACTCAGTGCTTGTTTCTTGCAGCGATATGTTTAGCACAATAAAAGACAAACCTATAGTGATTGAAATATGAAAGTAGGTTCACTCTTCAGTTGCCTTGACAAGTTATTATCTGTTCTCAACCATTGAAGATAAATTGCACATGTTCAATAAACTATAGACTGTAGAACTCCAGAATAAAATCTTCACATTAAATATTTATGAGTTCTCTAGTTTGGTGACATGATAAATCCTATGCCTGAATGGAGTACTAAGTGGATAAGAAATATTTAGCAACATTTCAGTCTTATAAAAGAAAATGAATAAATCAAATTTTGCTGTCAAAAATAATATTTGTGCACAAATAGTCCAACAAATTTAAACATATGCAAATGCGGTCAAAAATAATTATCCAAAAGATGATGTCCAAGCTAAGTTGTTCCTCTATGAACGTCACAAAATCAGCATTTTTGTGTCCCCATTGACTATAGCTTGACTATATTATAGTGTTTATATATGTATATATATCTTCAACATGAATGCCAACTCTGCTTTCTCATTTTAAAAAAATCTCGTAAAACTGAGCAGAACACAAAATTGCCTTACTGAAACTTGTTTTGAATGATAGTTTGATTTTACCAAATTGTGTGGCAAAACCACTTTTTTTCTAATCTTGAGTGGTGATTAGGACAGCATTAACTCTGAGGAATATCCAAGACATCAGACACTTCCTGGGCATATCTTATTTCTGTTGAAGGTCCCATCCTGTGACAAATAAAGTCAGAGGGCAAAGTACCTCCTCTCATAACTATCCAGTTGCCTGTTCAATCTCTGTAGAACACTTATTACTGGCTAGAAGATGGACTTTTCTTCCCAACTGGAGAAGATGTCTCATCTCCAAGATTTGTTGGCCAAGTTAATTGACCAGCAGCTGTACTCTCAGCCACATCAACTGAAGTGGTGGCTATTTAGAAAAGGTTAACTACTGTCCATTTACATAAGAAGCTTGTCAATAATGATGTGTGGATTACATAAAATGGAGAGACTCTCAAAGAAAGAACAACAGATCTTGTGTTTAGCTGGAATGAATAAAATTACTATTACATACGTGAAGGATTATTTCAAGATGTTTTCAGTCTAGTCAGATTTCTTTCGTAGAGAAAAGCACTCAACATTCTCTAAGACATCATATGACAACAACAGAATGATAACTACTTGGACAAGACATCAGGTCCCATAGAATAAAGGTCTGGGTGCCTAGGATGCAGTTAACATAGAACATAGAACATTATAGCACCTTATTATTATTATTTTGGCCTTGAATTTTGTGCCAACCTGTGGAAACAATCTGAATTCTATCTATCTTACATTATTCCATTTTCATTCATCTGTTTATCCAATGACCACTTAAATGCCCTGAAACTTAGCGATTCTACTACTGTTGCAGGCAGTGCGTTCCACGCCCCTACTACTCTCTGTGTAATGAACCTACCTCTGACATCTGTCCTACATCTATCACCCCTCAAATTTTAGCTATGTCCCCTCATGCTAGCCATCACCATCCCAGGAAAAGGCTCTCACTGTCCACCCTATCTAACCCTCTAATTATCTTATCTGTGTCAATTAAGCAACCTCTCAACCTTCTTCTCTCTAAGGAAAACAGCCTCAAGTCCCTCAGCCTTTCCTCATAGGACCTTCCCTCCATACCAAGCAACATCCTAGTAAATCGCCTCTGAACGCTTTCCAAAACTTCCACATCCTTCTTATATTGCCGTGACCAGAACTCTATGCAATATCCAAAGTGCGGCTACACCAGAGTTTTGTACAGCTGCAGCATGACCTCATGGCTCCAAAACTCAATCCCTGTACCAATAAATGATAACACATCGTATGCCTTCTTAACAACCTAATCAACCTGGGGACAACTTTCAGGGATCTGTGTACATGCTTTTTTACACTATCAAGAATCTTACCATTAGCCCAGTATGCTTTATTCATGTTATTCCATCCAAAGTGAATCACCTCACACTTTTCCACACTAAACTCCATTTCCCACCTCTCAGCCCAGCTCTGCAGCTTATCTATGTCCCTCTGTAACCTGCAATATCCTTCAGCACTATCCACAACTTCATTAATCTTAGTGTCATCCACAAATTTACTAATCCATCCTTCTATACCCTCATCCAGTTCATCTATAAAAATGACAAACACCAATGACCCCAAAACAGATCCTTGCATTACACCACTAACAACCAAACTCCAGGATGAACATCTCCCATCAAACACCACCCTCCGTCTTCTTTCAGCTAACCAATTTCTGATTCAAATTGCTAATTCACCCTCAATCTCATGCCTCCATATTTTGTGTAATAGCCTTCCGTAGGGAACCTTAGCAAATGCCTTACTGAAATCCATATATATCATATCAACCATTTTACCCTCATTGACCTGTTGGGTCACCATCTCAAGGAACTCAATAAGGTTTGTGATGCACGACCTACCCTTCACAAAACCGTGTTGACTATCCCTAATCAAATTATTTCTCTCTAGATGATTATAACTCCTATCTCTTATAACTTTTTCCAACACTTTACCCACACCCAAGTAAGGCTTACTGATCTATAATTTCCAGGGTTGTCTCTACTCTTCTTCTTGAACAGGTGAACAACATTTGCTATCCTCCAGTCTTCTGGCACTATTCCTGTCGACAAAAATGACATAAAGATCAAAGCCAAAGGCTCTACAATCTCCTCCCTGGCTTCCCAGAGAATCCTAGGATAAATCCCATCTGGCCCATGGGACTTATCTACTTTCACACTCTTCAGAATTGCAAACACCTCCTCCTTGTGAACCTCAATCCTGTCTAGTCTAGTCACCTGTATCTCAGTATTCTCTTCAACAACATTATCTTTTCCCAGTGTGAATACTGAGGAGAAATATTCATTTAGCGCTTCCCCTATCTCCTCGGAGTCCATGCTCAACTTCCCTCTACTATCCTTGATTGGCCTTAATCTTTCTCCAGTCATTCTTTTATGCCTGGTATACCTGTGGTGTCTGGTGTCTTTCAGGAGCACAAGGAAAGAAGGCACTAGGGGTTGGTAAGGGGCTGGGGGGGGGGGGGGGGGGGTGCGCATGTGTTGCTAGGACTAGGACCAGTAAATACCTGGGAGGGGCAGACCTTTTGTGGGATCTGATTAGGAAAGGGGAATGATGAAGAAAATGTTCCTTCTTACCATTTAAGGCTTGAGCAATGAGGCTGCTGGGCTTTGCCCATCCCATACCTGTCCTCTCACCAGCCTAAAACCTGCGACTGCATTCATTCACTGCATAAATGCAATGGATGATTTTATACAAGGTTCTTAAAATAATTGCCTTCATCTAAATTACAAAAATGTAAATCTGACAGATTTATTTTTGCACAAGGAGGTCTAATTGAAAATAAAATGACAACATCATAATTAGTAATGTACCAGCATCATGGCTATATAGATTATTATCTTGCACAGAGATATTTCAATACCCTTGAGTATACATTTTAGGCTCCAAGTATCTAGGTAACAAACTATATGTCAATTGAATATTTGCATATCATAGGAAAGCCACCTGTGGTTATTCACAATTTACATGGATGATTTGGAGTTGACGACCACGTGTAGTATGTCAAAGTTTGCAGATGACACTAAGATGAGTGGCAGAGCAAAGTGTGCAGTGGACTGTGAAACTTTGCAGAGGAACAGAGATACTTTAAATGAGTGGGCAAAGACCTGGCAGATGGAATACAATGTCAGTAAATGTGAAGTCATCCATTCCATAGGAGTAACTATAAAATGGACTATTACTTGAATGGTAAAAGGTTGCAGCATGCTGCTATGCAGCAGGACCTGGATGTCTTTGTGCATGAATCACAGAAGTTTGGACTATAGGTACAACACGTAGTTAGGAAGGCAAATGGAATTTTGCCCTTCATTGCTAAAGGGATTGAGTTTAAAAGCAGGAAGATTATGTTGCAGTTGTATAGAGTGCTGGTGAGGCTACGCCTGGAGTACTGCATGCAGTTTTGGTCTCCTTACTTAAGAAAGGATGTACTGGCTCTAGAAGGGGGTGTAGAGGAAGTTCACTAAGTTGATACCAGAGTTGAGGGGGTTGGCTTATGAGGAGAGACTGAATAGACTAAGATTATATTCACTGGAATTTCAAAGAATGGGGTGGGGGAGGGTGGGTATCCTACAGAAACATATAACATTATGACGGGCATAGATAAGATCAATGTAGAGAGAGGATGTTTCCACTGGCAAGTGAAACTAGGACAACAAGGTATACCCTCAAAATTAGAAATAGCAGATTTAGGACTGAATTGAAAAGGAACTTCTTCACCCAGAGGGTTGTGAATCTATGGAATTCCCTGCTCAGTGAAGTAGTTGACACAAAATCTAAACGTTTTTAAAGCTAAGATAATTTGTTTTTGAACAATGAAGGAATTAAACGTTCCAGTGAAAGGGCAGGTAAGTCAAGCTGAGGCCACAAAAAGATCAGCTATGATCTTATTGAATGGTAAAGCAGGCTCCAAGGATCAGAAGACCAACTCCAGCTCCTAGTTCTTATGTCTTTCATGCCAATGTTGTTCACAATCTCTTGTTGAAAACTGTGAGAAGCTAAAATTTCCATGAAAAGACTAATTCCCTTGGGAAACTTGAACGGATAAAGAAGGGAACAATGTTTGAAAATAAATGATGTCTTCTTACGTTCTTTTCCTGAAGGCAGATTTGACACATTGTATTATCATCTGGACAGAAAGATAGGTCCTATCTATCCCAGCCAGAAAAAGGATTGAACTCCAATCTAATCCACATTGGCTGTCAAGTCAAGCAGTCCCCCACGGAGTCCATATTGCAGTACTGACATACACTTTTATACTTATAATGCAATCTGGAGCTATGGATCATGATGGTACAGTCCAATTTCTTTACATCACATGAGTGACCAGGAGTGTCTCCCACTCTTACCACCTGCCACTGGTCCATTTTGGAAGGATTTGTAAGTTGATTATCGATCTGTTTGATTACATTATGAATGTGCCTTCCTGGTTATCAAGTCCCGGAATTGGACCTGAAATTGAACGCTTTGGGTCAGAAAGGGAGAGACACTATCCACTGCACCAGAAAACTTTTCAAAAGTAGACTATAATAAAATTAGATATTGCAATGTGGTTAGAAAATTATTTTCAGATGAAAATTAAATCACATTTTATGCAGTTCATGAGCCTTATGAAAAACATTTATGATCCTGGATCAGAACCCCAAGACTTATTATGGTCTAATTCAGAACTGTAACCTTTCATTTCAAGTGAATGAAGTTTGGGATCCTGAATCCTTACCAACAAAATAAAACCCACTTTCGAGGCTTTGGAGGCAGTATTTTTCTCCCTTTAGCCTGAGGAAAATTGTAATGACTTTGAAAGCAGTCTAGAAAACGTTTACTAGGTTGATCATGAGTATGAAGAGATTTTCTTCTGAGAAAAGTTTGAGTAGGTTGGACGAGTACTCACTGGATTTTGGGAGAATAAGAGGCAACCTTTAAGATCCCTTTAAGAGCAAAATCAGTACAGCTCCAGACTTGATTGAGAGCAAATGATTCTCATCAAAATTTATATTTAGAAGTGAGTGCTAAGTTTCTTGTGATGCAGAGTAAGTGTCCCTATCTCGGGACCAGAAGACCTGAGTTCAAGTTCACATGCTCCAGAGGTGTGCCTGAGCAGATTAATTTAAAATATTTAAAAGTAATTGCTTGAAGCTTGTAGTGTAGTAGTAATGCCCCTATTTCTGTGCCAAGAGGTCCAGGTTCAAATCCCACCTGCATCAGAAGCATGTGTAATATCACTGAATGGGTTAATAAAAAATATAAGAAGTTGCCTTTGCTCCTTTCTTACCGGTGGTTGTTAGTAGATGGAAAGTACCATGGGTGATTTAGTGATGAGTGAAAAAGCCATAGCAGTTCTTATCCCTCGATCCTTAACTCTCCCTCACCTTTGATGGTCTGTGTTGCCCATAATGATCTAGGCATGTAAATTAATCCATTGGAAAACATGGGTTATATACTGGTGGCAATTAATGGACGAAAAAATGCCATGGTGATTTGGTGATTGGAAAACAAAATATTCAGTTTTGGACATAAAAAAGGAAAAACAAAAGGTGGGTGCTTTGGGCTCCAGTGGTGCAGTGGAAGTGTCCCTACCTCTGGGGCAGAAGATCTGGCTTTAAGTTCCACCTACTTCAGAGGCTTGTCTGAGCAAGTTCATCAACAATATCCAGAGGTTGGTGCCTGGATCTTTTCGTGCTGTGGTAGTGTTCCAATTTCTGTGCCAGGCCAAGGTTCAAGTCCCACCTGCTTCAGAGATGTGTCTCAAATTTCTAAATCAGTTGATTAGGAAAATATAAAGAGAGGTGTGTGTTTTGATCCTTAATTTGTAATACAGGCATTTTGATGGAGGTGAAAAAACAAGTCCAGAGTTGTTTAGTAGAAGCTCTGAACAGGAAATAAACAGATGCTTAAGGGGTTGGTCGGTTCAGTTAGCTGGACCATCAGTGTAGATCAGATTGCTGTCAACAATATGGGTTTTGATCCCTATTCTGGGTATGTGGGTTTATGCCTGCCTCCTTTCCCTACCTGTGCTGGAGAATGTAGCATTGTAGGTAAAACCCATCTTTAAAAAAGTAGAGTAGGGTTCTCAGAGCTGCTATTTAATTGATGGTGGTTTAATGTTTAAAAAAAACCTGCATGCTTACTGCTCTTGGTGGATAGTACTCATTAAATTATATTTTAATTAGTGACGTGGGCAAGTTGGTGGTAGTTCAATTAAATAAAAAAGAACTGGGTGCTTGCCAAGTCTAAGTTAGTTTCTGGACAGGGCTATAGACGAGGAGAGGAAAAATACTGGTGTTTGTGTTTAATTGTAGCTTTACAATAAACTCCTTGTCATTCTCTGAGAGGCTTTTGCTCCCTAATTCAACATATGGATATCAATCTATTAAGCAATTTAAACTACAGAGTACGGTGCTCAGTGTAATAAAAGGGGGTCTGGTTTCCACAATGGTCCTCTCTGCTGCTAAATTTGAGGATTCCTGGACATTTTTGTTCCAGGACACTGTTGTCCAAGAAGCTGTAGTGCTGAAGTCATCTCAAGATAAATGTATATTTTTTAATCTAATCAAATTGGAATTTCTGGGGCATAATATTTAATTGATATAATGAGCATGATAGAAAATCTCTAAAACTGACAAATTTGTATACCCTACTTGCATACTTTTTTTGTTACGGTAAAAATTAGAAACACTGCAAGTGCAAATTTGAGAACAAATACTAGTAGTGACTAGTATTCTACTGCAGAATGTTATTTGGTATTTTGTATACCACTGTGCCTTTAAGCTTAAATATATTTATACAAGGCTTCCCTTGACTATCCTGCACTAAAAAGGACCTCTCAGATTTAGGATGCTCTGCATTCCTAAAAGAGCTCTGATCAGAATCTTTGTCAGAATTATGACGTTCTCAGCAAATTTGGCCCAAAAATTGTACGGCATAGGACCAGACAGTTTGTCGAATTCTTTAATTACAAATTAAAGAATTACAAATTTTCAGTTTTGGAAAGGTTTGGAAATTAACAATAAACCAGATATATCTGATGACCATGTGCTGCATAACCATAAGGATCTGACTGTCACATTTGACAGTTTGCCAGATGAAGTGCAAATAAGTTCTTATGATCGAAATGAGTCCATTGGTCCCAAAATACAACTACTGAAAGTGAGTATGAAGATCAAATGTTTGCCAGAAGAGGCTAGTCAGTGGAGAAACTATCCAAAAAAAAAATATTCATTGGGCAAGGGTGTCACTGACAAGGCAAGTAATTATTGCCCATCCCCAGAAGGCTAATAAGAAACAATCACATTGCTGTGGGTCAGGAGTCAAATATGGGCCAGACCAATTAAGGATGGCAGTTTTCTTCCTAAAAGGACATTAATGGAGCAGACATTAATGAACTCTGACAATTAGATTCATAATTCCAGATTTTTTAAAAAAATTGAATTCAAATTCCACCTTCTGTCTTAGGATTCATACCTGGGTCTCCAGGACATTACCTGGGTCATCTGGATTAATAGTCCAGCCCACAGCAAATATCATAACTAAGACAAAAAGAAGGCTATTGGAAAATACAAAGACTGATTGAATGTACAGATTGGAGAATAGGAGAATGGAACCAAGGATTGGAAACATGAAACTCAAAATGAAAGTCACAGTGCAAGCTCAGAAAGTGGTTCTGGGAGAAAGTATGTTTAGGAAGATATTCTGAACTGTAGAAAATAATCTTTTTAAAAGGAGGGGAAGACCAAGAAGTAACCACCCAGAAAGAACTAGAAGACAAGAGAAAGGTTGTGGCATAACAATGTCAAGAAATAAAGTACAGGTCAGGAATGCCACAAGAAAAAAAAATCCAGGTATTCAGGTATTCTTAGTGACTGCAAACAAATTAAAAAGCAAATTAATTAAACCAACAAACAGCAAGAATTGTAAAGTTCGAGAGAAATTGGAGTGCACACAGAGGTGCCAGCATGGTCACATAGGTGCAAATACTATGGAAAAGGTATCTCTTGAGCAAGGCTCATGGTGTGAAATTTTAGTGAAAAACTAGAGGACTAAGGTAAGAATACATTCAGTGACAGTAGAAAAAAAGCAATTTTGAAGATTAGTTTTGGTTTTCATAGAATCCCTACAATGTGGAAATAGGTCATTTGGTCCAAAAAGTCCAGACCTGAAGAGTATCCCACCTAGAATCACACCCCTATCCTATCCCTGCATTTCCCATGGCAAATCCACCTCACCTAAATTTCCCTGGAGACTATGGGCAATTTAGCATAACCAATCCACTAACCCGCACATCTTTGGACTGTGGGAGGAAACCAGAGCACCCGAAGGGAACCCATGCAGACATGGGGAGAATGTGTAAACTCCACACAGACAGTAGCCCAAGACTAGAATTGAACCTGGGCCCCTGGCAGTGTGAGACCATAGTGTTAACCACTGACCCACGATGCTGCTTCAGGAATTTTAAGTATATTTAATGAGGAATCAGTTAGAATGGTTTTAGAATAATTTTCCATCAGAAATCTTACATAAAGAAGCAAGGCTTCCAAGGAATTGTGATGTCTAATTGGATAGCTGAATTGGCTGTGCATGCAAATAAGGCCAGGTGCCAGTTTTGATATCCTAGAGTTGAGAACAACCATGAATAATCCCAAGGGGATGTATATTATTCAAGTAAAGAATATTGAAACGTTTAGAAGTCCAGCATTATGTTTTGAAATTTCCATCTTGGTGAAATCCTAGAAACATGAATTGGAATGAAGCTTCTTGTGCAAATCACTGTGACGAGTTTTCAAATACAAGCGGGTTTATAATTTTTCTTTTGGAAGAGGTAAGCAAAATGATTCTTTAGATTAGGAAGCTAAAAAGATCAGAAAAGCATTAAAAAATACCTGAGCAGCAGAAAGTCTTGTTTTTATTGTGATAGTATTTATGGTATTTTTCTTAGTGAAAATATTGGAAAAAAATCTAAATGGAGATTCAGCAGCAATTCTCACTGAGTGCTGCATTGATAATAAGACACTATGGGATTAATATAGATTCAATGAAAGACTAAGGATCAATATAGCAGTTTTAAAACAAATATTGGAGAATGGAAAAATCTAAAGATCTAAGAAACTATTAGAAATATTGACAAAGGAACTTTAATGTGCACTAAATATAGAAGTGAGAATGTAATATTTGAGATTTTTGAGACTCATTTTGAGCTTTTTTATTTTATGTTTTATTATTGTGAGCGTATTGATTCATTACAAAAATGAAACAGGGAATCTGTTATCATTGAGCTGGGTGTCAGAGGGATACCTAAGAATTAATGAAATCAGGGAATGGGTGATGGATATATATTAACTAAAGGTTAATTAGTTGAGAACTGAGTGTTTATACATGGCAAGTACACAATCAGTATTGCTGGAGGTTTCAATGTGTGAATGAGAAATAAAGCTGTGACTGGTGAAATATATGATTGGACTCTGTCAACCTGCATTTCAGCCTCTGGAATTTAACAGATATAACAGAGAAAGGACTTGGATCACGTCTAATACAGGATGACAGCTTTATTGTATTTGGTTCTAAGGTCTTTATAACAGCTGAGACACCCGACCCCAACATTGACCTGGAAAGTTCTGCTTTCTTTTCGAAACACAATGGTTCTCCAAGTTCACATTCAGCAAGTATTTCATTTTTTAATACCGATCACAAACCTTTGGAAATGATCTGTTGAAAACTACTCAAGTGCATTTTTCAGCTCTAATGTCCACTTTTAAGGGTTTAGTACAAAAATACAATACAAACCAACTTCCCAAATGACTACTTCCAAAGCTGTTAGCTAGCATCTAAATCCTGCTAAAAACAATGATATTATTATATATTGTATACCTACAAGTAGATATTATTGATTCTGATTTTGAAAATTGTCTCAACATCCATCTCACAGATTTTGGTCATAGTCAAGCAGAGCGGGTTGAGCAAACTGCATCTAATGATGATTTGGAGATGCCGGTGTTGGACTGGGGTGTACAAAGTTAAAAATCACACAACGTCAGGTTATAGTCCAATAGGTTTAATTGGAAGCACACTAGCTTTCGGAGCGTCGCTTCTATCACCTGATGAAGGAGCGGCGCTCTGAAAGCTAGTGTGCTTCCAATTAAACCTGTTGGACTATAAACTGGCATCTAATAATGACTAGCTGCAGCAACTCCAAGATCATCATCAGTTGGCCTGAACACATTTAACAGGTGCCAGGACAAAGCATGTTCTTTCTGGTTATTTAGAGTTGAATTAGAGCTCTCCCGAAACTTAATATTTAAAGGCAAACAAGTAATGTTTCCACTAACTTTGCATCAAGATATGCTGAACTATTATGTATGCATCACTATGGTGTAGAAGAGAAAAGAGATAAATACGTTAATCCATCAATTGCCTGTCATCAATAATAACATTGATCAAACTTCATCTAGTCATGTCAAATATGTTAACTCCATCCACCTCTAATCAAGAGAACCTCTCCTTCCAAACAAAATTTTTGTCTGAGCCATGGTGCAACATTGCTGCTGATATTTTGTATGTCTAAGGATATGGTTAATACAAAAAGATTATGATGCAGGAGGAGACCTATTTAGACCATTATTATCTGCACTGCATCTCCAAATAGATAAATATCATAGCGCTTCCCTCCTGCCTTTTCCCATATCCTAGCCCATTACTTCTCTTCAAATAATTACCCAGTGCCCCCTTGAGTTCCCCAATCAAATCTGCCACCACTACAATTCCAGGCAGTCCATTCTGAATCAAGCCACTTGTATGAAAAAGTATATTTTTTCTCTCACATCACATTTGCTTCTTTTGCAAGTTATTTTAAATCTGTGCCCTGTTTAAATCTTACTGTGGCAAATGTTGAGACTTGAATTCTAATGAATAAATCTAGCATTGAAAGTTAGTCTGTTAGTGACCATAATGTCATGGTCAAATGTCATAAAACCCATTCCTTAGGGAAGGTAATCTGATATCGTTAACTGGTCTGACTTTTGTGTGATTCCAGACCCATACTGAAATCTTTGACTCTTAAATGCCCTCTGAAATGGTTGAGAAAGCGATTCAATTGTATCCAACCATTGTAAAAGAATAAGAAGATAATCTCAACTTCCAAAAATACTGATCTTGTAAATCCTTAATTTGGGTTATGGGCTCTGCATCCTCAGTCCCATTCTTGAGTACATGCCATTCTGACAATAGATCTGACAATGTTACAGCCATAGATACTGATCTTTTGATGTGGTATTAAATACATTCAAAGCTCTTCAAGGCTTAGCTTTAAAGCCTCCAATGTTGGAAAAGAAATGCAACAAAGCAAGATCCAGACAGATCTGATAATAATCAATTTTATACAGAAGGGACAATGATCAGTTTAAAAATCTGCATGAAGAAATGCTCAAACACTTCTCTGCTTCCTTTATCAGTTTGCCAAATCTTGGACTGCTCAAGTATAACTTGGAGTCGAATTATAAATAATTTTTAAAATAGCTAATTTACATATTTTAAGGCAATGAATAGTTACTGTGAGTATCTGCCTACATCCAATTATAAGGCAAACACATTTCTCACCATTATGCATGCCTTGTGTCCTGCTTTGCCATCCATTGTATCACAGACCTAAGTATTTGTGCAAAATGCACAGCATCTGCAGCAAGCAATGCAAAATGTCTGAAAGCCTTCAGGCAATAATTCTTGGTGAGTTCATGGAGACATCTGACAGTTAGCAGGCATAATATGGTTAGTTAAAGGTAACCTTCCATACTAGTCTCGGGCTTAGACCATGGTTGGGATGGTGTTGGAGGTATGGATACGTGCGATCCAAGAAGTGGGTCATAATTGTTCCTTTGTCAACACAGGGGAACGTCTGGGGTGGAAGACTTTCACAGTCTGGGACATTGTGTCTACTGCCTAAGACTGTGAATGCTCTTCTGGCAGCACCAGTGACTCAAGGGGGTGGTTCATGGTTGTTCTATCACCTCCATTCGAAGGAATTAGGAAGTTGGAGGAAAAAGGGTTGCGAGGGTAAGGGGATGCATGAGAAGGAAAGTGGAGTTGGAGTTATATGTACACGGTGTGTGGGTCGTGACCTGTGGAAGTATGAAGTCTGTGGGATTGACATATGAGCAGTTAGAAAGAAGAGAGTGAAGGTGAGGGTCTCAGTGGTGTGTTTATGCTGAAACTGAAGACCATTTAATGTCATTCCAATTATGAAGAACTTGGTTAAGGGGAACAGCTTTGTAGAGATTGACAAGGGACAGAGTCAGTAAGGTAACATGTGACTGCGGAGCTTGCATCTGCAACTGGTCACTAAATGTTCACATGGGAAAGCCATTATCCTGCAATACATGTCATCTTGGCAACATATCCTGACAATCTTATATCATTAACCATCCCAGTTGTAACTCGCTGTACCCATTATGTCTGCGGTGCTCCCTCAGTTCGCATATGCTGTATACATAGCCAGCCAAACAGTAGATAATGCCGAGGGCTGATGGGGACATAAGATAGCAGAGTGAGCCAATGCCAAGAAAACGCCTTGCTACTCTAGTCCCTGCATCATGTTGTTGGCTCTTGTTGTATACCCCCAAGCATCACACCTTGTTAATGACCAAGACGTGATGCTGCAGAGCACTCTGACGCAACTTCGGGCAAACCAGATAAAGAGAAAAACTACACAAATGGTGAACTGCGAGGCTTTGTGAAATGTAATCACTATTGAAGTAACACTTTACATTAAAAAATCCACATGATTTTTTTTGGAAAACAGAATGCACATCACATTGTATGCTAAAGAAAGAAA
Source organism: Chiloscyllium plagiosum (assembly GCF_004010195.1). NCBI lineage: Eukaryota > Metazoa > Chordata > Chondrichthyes > Orectolobiformes > Hemiscylliidae > Chiloscyllium > Chiloscyllium plagiosum. The sequence goes on from NC_057723.1 coordinate 43,901,277, forward strand.
CCATTTACATGACATTGTATGCTGCACAAAATATTTGCAAAGTATTGTATTTAATCTGAGTTTCCCAACCATCACCCACACATGCTATTATGAAAGTTTTCTCTTTCTCTCCCATCTGCTGTGAATACTCTAGCAGGGTATATGGCCTCCTCAGCAGGTCCCCTGGGAAGAGAACTTCTCTTCTCTCCATCACCCCATCTTCAGGTCTCTCTGAGAGAAAATTGGTGTCAGCCTCACAAATAGAAATTGCTGGAAAAAGCTCAGCAGGTCTGGCAGCATCTGTGGAGAGAATCAGAGTTATAATTTTGGGTCAAATGACCCTTCCTCAGATCTTGAGTTAACTCTGATTCTCTCCACAGATGCTGCCAGGCCTGCTGAGCTTTTGCAGAACTGCTTAATTATGTCTCTGATTTATAGCATCTGCAGTACTTTTGATTTTTTTATATGGTGCCAGCCTTCATTCCTCACCATCTCTAATCACTCCTTCTACAGCCAAGCAGCACAGATTCCAGATGGCAGCACTCCTGCAGGTTTGTCTCAGGCTTTGGAAAATGTCAAGCCTGCAAGGGATGCTGGTCTTAGAATGAGCGACGGGTGGAAATTGGATGTGAATTTTGCCAGAAGGTGACAAACAATATTAAAAATCACTTCACAGAACTCAACCCAACTGACACATTATAAAATAAAATAAAATCAGTCCAATGTAACTTTGAGAGAAATGTGTAAGACTTGAGTGCAAAAGACAAAGGTGGAGGAACCACTACTTGTAAGTAAGACAGCATCTTTTACAACCTGTCCTGAACGTAGTGAATGGAAGTTATCGAAGCTCAGTGAATGCTAACACATTGTGGAGGAGGAAAGGATAAAAGGGTTAAGTGGTCAGTTCAGGTACATGGATATTGATGGAAACATGCTTGCAGTAAAGATAAAGGTTATACCTCTGTTTAGTCCTCTAACTCTAACCTTCCAGTCACCGTTGCCTTATTGGGGAGAAATCAGAGTTAATGATTTGGGTCTGGTGACCTTGCTTCAGAACTTCTGAAGAAGGGTCATTGGACCTGAAACATTAATTCCGATTTTTTTTCCACAGATTCTGTGAGACATGCTGAGTTTTTCCAACAATTTCTGTTTTTGTTTCTGATTTCCAGCATCTGCAGTTCTTTCTTTTTTCTTGCTGACTGTTACTTTATTGTCCACCTCAATTCCTCTTTGATTTTTCTCTCCTTTGCCATCTCCACGATTCTAATGAAGCTTGGTAAAAACAATGCCTCATCTTTCAGTATAGTATTTTATCGTCTTCTTGATTCAACACTGAGTTTATTGAATTCTTATCATAACTGTTACTCCCATTTTTTTTCAGATAGCAGATTTTGGTTATGATTCCCTACATATCCATAAACCTTTTATTTCTTTACTTGTTACATTCTGACTCCCTCCTAAATAACAACGTCATGCCCTTTGTCATTTAATTTCTCCTGCAATTCATCTTAATAAAGACTTTCCCATTTGGCCTCTTCACCATTCTTTCATCTCATTGTATTATTTTATCTCTATTACCTTCCAGTTCTGAGGAAAGATGATTGACCTTCAATATTAATGCATTTTTTTTCTCTACGCAAATGTGCTTGATTTACTGTGCATTTTGGCTTTTCTATTTTTATTTCAGATTCTTACTCTCTACAGTGTTTGCTCTTGTGAGAAAATGACAATATTTTCAACTTGTTATGCACTTTCCCACAATATATTGATTAGTTGTTTATTAAAATTGGTAATTTGTATCTATTGAATACAGAAAAAAGGGAGTCCTTGATGATGTGGTGTAAAGATAACAATCTCTCCCTTAACGACAGCAAAACTAAAGAGCTGCTCATCAACTTCAGGAAGCAAGGAGGAGAACACACCCCTATCTACATCAATGGAGCTGAAGTGGAGATGGTCAAGAGTGTTACGTTCCTAGGAGTAATGATCACCAAAAATCTGTGCTGGACCACCAACATTGATGCAACACTCAAGAAGGCACAACAACTCCTCTACTTCCTCAGGAAGTAAAAGAAATTTAGCATGACCATAAGGTTACTCACCAACTTCTATAGAATCCCCCAGGACTGTAAGAAACTACAGAAATTTCTGAACATAGCCAAGCCCATCACACAAGCCAACCTCCTATCCATTGACTCCGTCTACACTCCTTGATGCCTGAGAAATGCAGCCAACATAATTAAAGACCCTCCCACACCAGTAATAGTCTCTTCTGACCTCTTCCATCAGGCAGAAGATACAAAAGCTTAAACACACATACTACCAGGTTCAAGAACAGCTTCTTCCCTGCTGTTAATAGATTTTGAATGAACTTCCCAAATTTCAAATCTAATGTTGATATTGTTTTTACTGTTTCTTCTTTGCAGCCGTAACTTTATATTTCTCACTCTGTTCAATTACCCTACTATCTTTGTATGATCTGCCTGTACTACATGATAAATAAAACCTTTTCACCATACAAATCAATAGTCCATTTCAAAATGGATTTGAACCTTCTGGATCAAACTAGTCTACTGGAAATGCTATAATAAATGTTTGTTTATGCCAATCATACTTGTTCTTGTAGCTGACTGTGATAATATTGTTTAACATTAGATTTTGATCATGTCAGTAACACCATAATGGAGTAAGTAGCAACTAAATTAACGACGAAATAGGTGCAAGATTTTTTTAAAAATGAGGATACTATATTTTTAATATTGATGGAGCTTTGATGCGATTTATTATAAAAACTGTGCAGATTTCATAGACACTATTAAGAAATCATAGTCTTCTGGTTTTCTAAAAAAAAGCGCAGAGATATCTGGCTGCACTACAAGAACTTTTAAAGTTTGCAAGGTTTTCTCCCTTCCTCATTCCCCCTATTCGGTGCTTTGTCCTAATTATCCTTTAACTTTCCCCGATTGAAGTTAATATATGATTTCCATATCTACATGTGGTGCCACAAGAGGGCAACTAGTATCTGTAATAGTTAACACTTACAGGTTGAATGTTAAATTAGGGCATTGGTCAGGAAGTTAATCTTTTAATTTAAACAGCGTTCATTTTTTGCCAATCATAATTTAGCTTAAGTATATTTAATGTTGAAAACCACAATCTCTAATCAAAATGAATCAGATTTTGTTTTACCATCATAGTGCAGAGGGGCTGCATTAGTACAGAGTTAAACCACTTTATTGAGGTTTTAAGTGCAGACTACGCTTCAACTTAAATGTTATTTCTGCTCCATAATCTAAGAGACAAAAGCATCAATGAGTGCTTACTTCTGGTTGCACTTAAAAGGAAAAATGTAATACTTAATCTTTTAAGGATTTTTTTAATAGAATGTAACTCATGTTTAACAAATTTCCAATGGGTTAACATTGAATGTCTTTTCATTATTTTGGAGTATGTAACACTAAGCTCTCCAGTGTATATTACTCCAATGGAGATGAGTGGAGATAGCAGAAATTTTAGAATAACTTAATTTTGGCTTGCCAGACTTAAAGGGATGTGGAATAGCATGGATGGTTAAGCAGGCATAGTTACTTGGGAGCTATTTAATTCAGTTATGAATATTTCATAAAGCTATAGCAGCCACTAGACTGCAGACCATACACACTAAGAAAGAAGTGTCAGCTTCCACTCTCCATCTGGCAGTACATGAGGACAGAGCTGTGGGAGATGCATTAGACAGAATCTCTGACAGAGTTAGGGTCATTGAACTTGAAGTATCCTTTTATCATTGAGACAAAGTATAAAACAATTAATAATAACAACACTTTATTTGTAGAAAGAAGCTTATATGAGATCATTTCTTTAAATCTTATTGTTGTGCTTTTTTCAGAATAGCAATGCATTACATCTAGTTTCATTCTGAATTAATTTATGAATCTTTCCAAACCTAAGAGTTGTATAAGAACGTTTAAAAATTTTAAAACACCTAATTCTGTCTGTTTATTTTATCTCAAGGAAATAAGAATTAGGTTGAGACTTATAATGCTGGCTTCTGAAGAAGAGTTAAACCCAAAATATTGTCTGCTCCTCCTCCTGATGCTGCCTGCCTTGCTATGTTCTTCCAGCCTCCTGTTTGTCTACTTTGGATGCTACCATCTGCAGTTCTTTAGTTTCTAACAAGTGAATTTGTCTCCATCATCTTTCAGGCAAAGCACTTTGGATTGTAACCTTTCATTACGTATAAATGATACCTTCCATGTCACCTTGCTTTTGCCAATGTCCTCTTGGTCTCAAGCATTCCACCAATGGGATAGTTTCCTTTTATCTAGCTGTCTCATGATTTGAAAACATGTATAAATCTTTGGAGTTTCTTCAAAGACAGCAATCTCCCCTCCTTAAATCTATTTTTATGGTTTTTTTGTGAACAATGTTGCTTATCTAACAAATATCATTTGTCCTAGACAAATGTTACAGTTGTACAACAGACGACATTTTCAGTATACTAGAATAAAATCCTGATGCTTAGAATTTCCTCAAGGATTTCTTCAAATCAGCCACTTAAATTCAACAGAGGAAGTCTGGGCACCAATGATTAGATGTTGGATTTCCACCTAACTTCCACTGGAATCACAGCAGCCAATGAGGAGGACCCATTGAGAAACTCTTGAATGCTTATTTCCCTGATGCAAATTCAGTACACTGCCTGATTCAAGATTAGCTCTCAATTTGAGTCCAAATTATTTTCACAACCTTACATATACTCCAAACCAAAGCTTACTCACTTCTGTTTCCCGCCACTGTCCCTACACTTCAGCTCTGTCTATTGGTAACTTTTCCGGCTGGCCTCTCATTCTCTACCTTCATCTCATCGCATATTACAGCTCCCACTCACTCATAGGTTGCACCTTCAATGACTTCAATCTTCCTTAAATATTAGTTTGCACACTGTTGAGTTAAATATCAAAGGTTGATTTTTCAGGAGTCTAGATTATAGAACTAATTTCAAACAAGCATGACAAGACCTCTTATTGCATTGTTTAGTTCTTTCATGCTGTTGATGATGCCAGATATCATTATTATGGAAATAGGCTGGCATATTTCACAGATGGCATATATGTCTGATATGATAGAAGATTTAAACATTGAGGATTGATTTAATAACCATTCAGTTGTATAGCCTAAGAATTGATAAAGGAAATATTTTACTCATTCTAATCACAACTTAGATATATTTAATAGAATCACTGCAGTGTGGAAGAAGGCCATTTGGTCTACTGAATCTACACTGACCCTCTGGAGCATCCCATCCAGACCCAGCCTCCTACTCCATCTCGTATTGTTAACCCACTTAGCTTGCATATCCTTGGATACTATGGGCAATTCAGTATGGCCAAACCACCTAAACTGCACATCTTTGGACTGTGAGAGGAAACCGGAATGCCCAAAGGAGAGCCATGACGACAGGGGGAGAATGTGCAAACTCCATACAGAAGTCGCCCAAAGATGAAAGCAAACCCTGGTCCCTGATATTGTAACGCAGTGATGCACTGAGCCACAGTGCCACCCAAAAAGCCATGCTTACATCGGATGTGGATGTTTACACAATTAAAAATCAGCAAGCAATAAGTTCAGCACCCTGGTTTACCTCTGCCGATGGGTACAGTACCAGGTATGTAGAAGGAATAGTGGCAGGTGGGCAGTTTGTCAGGTGGGTTAGCTATCAAGGCACAAGGTGGCACAAGCAGGTATGTGTTGGAGTGTTTAGAGTAGGTTGGAATAGCAAGGGATATCAAGTTTGGCTGGGCAGGGGTCTGTCATGTCAGATGAGGTCACACATCTTGTGATGATGAAAGTGAGGTTGGTTCTGGAAGTAAGAGACAGAGCTTGTGTGGGGTCCCAGGATGCAGGGAAAGGTGTGCCGTATCCAATGATAGGAAAGGAAATTTTGGGTCCCTTGGGTAGGAGGTGCTGCTGAATCAAGATCTGGAATTTTTAAGGGACCTAGAGAGATGAAGTTGGAGTGTGAGTGCAAAGTGGAGGGAGGTCAGTTAATAGTTATTCAGGAGTTGGAATAGGTTTTTAACAGTCTAACTTTTCCTGAGCCTTTCAATGTTAATTGCTGATGTGCCTGCAGTGCAAGTCTATGCTTCCTGAGTGTCCTCCAAGCATATTGAACAGGTGTCATGATGGTCATGAGAAGTTGGCAAATGCCAGATGCCAATGGCCGTGGAAGAGTGGTGCATATGGCTTGTGCTCATGCTTGTGTCCAGAGATGGGATTTGGCTGTGTGTAAAGTGGGGGGCCTTTGGAGCAAGCAGGTGAGCTGAATTTACCAGGTACCCACATCTATTTTCAGGTTGGGGTTTCCTGATGTCCAGTTTATTTTGTGTGTTTGGTAAGTTAAGAAGTTGAATATTAATGAGATGATTTGTTCTTGTTCTTGTTCTTGAAACATTTAATAAGAATAATCTCCCTTAATTAGTAACTCACCATTGCCTAGTGTGACATTAAAATGGTGTGAGATTCTCCTGATATTGAGATTAGCCTCACCAGATTTCACATCTATTCTACCATAAATCTTACTCAAACGTTTATGTTTATGTCACTCAAATTCTGCCCAAGATTATGGTAGCTGGAAAGTCTTCAATGTGTTATTCAAACAGCTTTTAGCAGCATAAAAATCATAACAATAACAATATTTGATAGTAATAAAAGTTAAAATTGTTCAGAAAAATGTAATTCATATTGTTACATATATGTGTAGTGTTTGACGATGCAAACACAAATTTTGGTAACAAGAGCAACAAAGAAACATTATCCATTGCACTAATTATATGTACATTAATAGTAAGTGGAGCAATCTGCATAAAACCTAACTGTAGAGTAAATGATCCCTTTTGATGGGGCAATCAAACTCCACTGCCAATTACATGCATTTCCAATCAAAGCACTGGATCGTTTGCTATCTGTTCTCGTGAATCCCAAGAATTACTAATTCAAGACCCAGTTTTACAGGAAATGTTTGCTCGGGTGAATTTGTCTGAGGTAAAGATAGTTTAGGTGAATTGGCCATTCTAAAATTGCCCATAGTATTCAGGGATGTGTAGGTTAGGTGTATTAGTCTGGGGTAAAAGGAAAGCAGTAGGGAAATGGATCTGGGTGGGTTACTCTTCAGAGGGTCAGTGTGGATTTTTTGGGCTGAAGGGCTTGTTTTCACACTGTAGGGATTCTATTCTATATCGAAAGAGAGTTATGGAATAAAATGCTTTTTATTATCTTCAATCACTTTTGCTTGTTTTGTATCTTTGAAGGGTGAATTTTCAGAAAAGACATTCTCCCACGTCAATTTGGACACAACATACTTGAAATGTGCCGCAACTTCATTTTCCCTCTTAGATCCATATCCATTGATACTTCTCATCTTCAATCTTTACTTCCATCAACTGATTTAATACCTGAGCCTTTGCTTTGAAAGAAAACACCTTTAAATTCATTATGGGCAGAATCTTATATACTTGACTCTAAGTATGGTACAAGAGTGTTAGAGATCACATAATGTGATTTTACTGAGTGACTGTGTAGACCTGAAGAGCCAAATGGCCTACTCCTACTCATATTATTAAAAAAAATACTGCTATGACCTTATGTGCTTTGGAAAGATGAAAAAGAACTGCATTCCACTTAAAACAGACATATTCAAAATACAATCAGTTTCAAATAGTGAGAGGTGGTAATGTGTGAATTAGGAAATATATATAGTTTTGAAAACACCTTGAAAGGAGAGGAATGGAAGCTCCATTGATACTGTCAGGATGTTGTTTTGTGTACAGAATTAGGACATTCCTCCGATAACTGTTTTCCGATTAGCATCATTGTAACTAGATTACTCCATTTTCAGATACATTCCAGATATATTGTATTTTACCCATTTCTAATTAGCCTCATAGTACAGGATTATTATAAAAACTGGCTTCTTCCTCAGCTCGAAGAAGTGAAACTCTGATCTACCTGTACTGACTGTCAGTTCTGTGTCAGCCTAGTCAATTTCTCTTCCAGTGATATCCACCCATTCATTCTGATAATGTAGCATGCACGTGTGCTGTGGTGTAATTTACAGGACCTTCAAGAACGGGGAATCTAGCAGCTGGAATGGCTTAAGTATGCATGAGCTGATGTTTCACTTTCCCTCTGGTGGATTAAACATTAGATTTTAAGTTTGTTGCTGGTCAGGTTCATACCATCCTGTGACAGGTACCTAGTTACACACATCCATGGCATGAATTCTCATTACATTAATTTATTTTTATAATTATGAGAGACCTTTGTAAATTCCATGGCACCCTTTTATTTAAAAGTATCATGTTGCAGTTAGATTTGTGCCTTAGGTAACTGTCTCTCTCAGGAAGAGGAACAGGAGAGTGGCAAATTGAATAGAGGCTTGGTAAGAGCAAGGGTAACTCATAGATGGGTTATCGAATTGGGTTAATGGCATGGAGGACTGCAAGAGGGATCAAACAGATGAAGAGGGTTAGATATGAACATTGAAGGGTGAAGTGTGAAGGAACTGGTATGTGGGCGTGAGTGATCGGAAGAGTCAACTTAAATCGGGGGCTAAAGTGTCATGTCAACATTTCCTTTGTTTTAGTAGAAGACAGCTCCTGTCAAAAACATATGACTACAGATGTAAATTTAGATTCTGGCAGAGGCTTGTGACTCTGATATAGGCTACAAAATGTCACACCCATGCAGAGTAAGGGAAACCTCAAATGGAAGGATTAATGTAGGAAGTGAACATGAGGAGCTGACTATCCAATCCCCTCTCAGCAGAAAGCCACTGGCTGCAGGTGAGCTTGTGTATTACCTTTCCAAGAATATACAAAAAAGGCAAAATGACTGATAGCATCCACTGATCTGTGTAGGTTAATAGTCTGACATGCTAGTGTGTGGACTAGTGTGCTGTGAAATTCACAGTTTGAGAACAATGAATAACTTTGCACGACATGTAAATAAAGAATGAAACACACCCTCTTGCTTTCTGAGTGCTCTCAGCAGTTATCATTGAAAGGAGCTAGAACAATAAATTTAAATCAATTTGTAAAGCCAAGAACCTTAAAATTGACTGCTTAGCCACCAATATCAATGCTATTTCTATCATCTAAAATAATGTCTGGAATGTTCTACTCTCTGCTCTTCACAAACAACTTAGGCTGATAGTGAGTTTTGAGAAGATTTGTAGCTCAGGTTGAGGTTCTGGGTGTTAAGTTTGCTCACTGAGCTGGAAGCGTTGTTTTCAGACATTTCGCCACCATACTAAGTAACATCTTCAGTGAGCCCCCAGACGAAGCACTGTTCATGTTTCCTGCTTTCTATTTATATGTTTGGGGTTCCTTGGGTGGGGATATTATTTCCGGTGGCGATGTCATTTCCTATGGTGCTGTCATTTCCTGTTCTTTTTCTTAGTGGGTAGTGAATGGGGTCGAAGTCAATGTGATTGTTGGTAGAGTTCTAGTTGGAATGCCATGCTTGTGGGAATTCTCATGATTGTCTCTGTTTTGCTTTTCCTAGAATGGATGTGTTGTCCCAGTTGAAGTGGTGTCCTTCCTCATCTGTATGTAAGGATATGAGTGAGGGAGGGTCATGTCGTTTTGTGGCTAATTGATGTTCATGTATCCTGGTCGCTAATTTTCTGCCTGTTTGTCTAATGTAGTGTTTGTTACAGTTCTTGCATGGCATTTTGTAAATGACATTAGTTTTGCTTGTTGTCTGTATGGAGTCTTTCAAGTTCATTAACTGCTGTTTTAGGTGTTGGTGGGTTTGTGGACTACCATGATGCCAAGTGGTCTGAGTAATCTGGCAATCACTTCCGAGATGTTTTTGATGTAGTGGAGAGTGGCTAAGGTTTCTGGACATGTTTTGTCTGCTTGTTTGGGTTTGTTGCTGAGAAATCATCAGACTGTGTTCATTTGGTATCCATTCTTTTTGATTACACTATTTAGGTGACTTTCCTCTGCTCTGCATAGTTCCTCTGTGCTGTAGTGTGTGGTGGCTCATTGAAATAATGTTCTGAAACAGATTCCTTTGAGGATGTTGGGATAATTGCTTCTGAAGTTCAATATTTGGTCCATAGTTGGTGTTGCTTTCCTAGCCAAAACTCGCTATCTCAAATTATTCATTGATAGAGTCTTTTCAGAGCTTCGAGTTCACCCACACCATTTTAATCATTTCTGTTGAGTGTGATCTCAGCAATGTTCTTTATAGTGCATAAAAGGGGTAGTCTTCTGAACCTGAAAGTTAATGATGTGGATATTGGTATGCAAGATACAAAGTTTTCAGATAACGTGGAAAGTGGAAGAATTGTAACCTGTAAGATCATAGTGTGGAGCTCCAAAAGGACATTGACAAGTTGATGGAGTGGGCAGATAAGTGGCAGATGATGTTCAATGCAAAGAAGTGTGAGGTGAAGCACTTTGGTTGGAAGAATATTGAAAAACAATGTAAAATAAGGGTTACAATCCTAAAGAGGGGGAGGAGGAGAGGAACCTGGGTGTATGTGGAGGGTCATTAAAGGTGATAGGACAGGTGGACAGAGCAGGAAATAAGGCATGTGGTATTCTGACTTTATTAATATGGACATAGAGTACAAGAGCAAAGATATGATGTTGCACTTGTATAAGACACTTGTTAGACCTCCACTGGAGTATTGAATAGTTGTGCATGCGATATTGAAGGAAATATGACTGCACAGGAGAGATTGCTGAAATGATGTACAAGAATGTTTGCAGGAATAAGAAACTTCGGTTATGCTCTTAGCTTGAAGAAATTGGAACTGTTGTCCTTGGAGAGAAGGCGACTAGAGAGGTGAATTGATAGAGGTTTTTAAATTCATCATCAGTCTGGATAGCTTAGTGAGGGAGAAGCTGTTCCTGCTTATAAAATAAAAAGAAAGAGAGGTCAGAGATTTAAAATTAAATGGAAACAAAGCAAGGGTGATGTTAGAGAAAGCCTTTTGCTTGCAAAAGTGTGGAGATAAAGTAGAAATTGGCATGAGATACTGACATCCATTTGGAGATCGAGTGCAGGCACTGCCACCTTCAGCGCTGTAACAATTCTTTGTTTCTGCACTGTTCCCAAAATTGGCAACGTCAACACTGGATGCAAATATGAATATTCAATAAAAAGTTAATCCAAAAGTATAATATCCTTTCTTTCACAATAAAGGAAATGTCCCTAACCCCTGCTTAGCAATCAATAATGGCACCAATGGGGCATGCCAATGCATTTAGCACTCAAATTAAGTTATTCAACAGTTAATGATACTCTGCACATGAATAAAATGAAACCAATACAATATGTATTATAAGTTGAAGTTAAATTTCTAAATCACCAGTGCTGCCTTTGTAGTCTCAAATTGTACGGTAATAGCAATGAGTCTGGGCAGAAAAATTGTGACCATGATGACAAGCATTCCTTCTGTCTGGGAGGATCTGTTAAGGCCTGATGCTACCTAGAGCATTATCAGCTGTTAGCAGGTATCACCACTGAAAAGCTTTCCATTCACGCTACAAATTTTAATCTTATTCCCATGGAAATTTGCAAAAAGCAAGAGAGTAGAAATGGCACCTACTTCCTACTCCACAGCATGCCATAGTTAAATTGCTGCCCTTGGTGCTGCCTGTCCATTTATTCAATCATAAACTCTGCTAGTGTTAGCCCACTAATTAATGATTACAGGTCTGAGTATGGGATGCAAAATCTTGAGAGGCAAGTGCAAGGTTAAGATTATCAATACTATGTAAAGCAAGTCTATAGTCCTTAAAAGGGAGTGCATTCAGTTTTGAGCAGGTGCTGAAGTTCATGGCAGTCATGAACCAAGGAAAGATTTAGGAATGGTGCAACATGGCAGGATGTAAAATTAAACCTCAAACCCACAGCACAGTTTTCATGGAAACTGCCAGCTATTCAAACGAGGAAACTGTGTCACCTAAATAAATGATACTGGCATACTTCCTTCTCTCCAGTAGGATAAATTGGACACACTTAAAACAGTAACACCTAATCAGCTAGAAACAGGTACTGTCGCAAGACCCCACCAAGTGTGCTGGTCATTATTCGGAGCAACCATAACCAAGGTTATAGATAGCGGCAAAGCTGAAGGGATTAGAGACCAAAAGTTCCCACCTAGTCCCATTTCTTGTATCTACTTTCCCACAAGCTGAATGTGAAGAACTTTTAATGTCTCTTATTGCAGCCCTAACCCTATTCTATTTCCTTTTGAGGCATCCAAAAATTTCAACCCAGTCAGACAGTGGTTCAAGAGGAATTAGAGACCCAAAGATAATGAAACAGCATCACTCAATCTCACATTCACAGTCACCATCTCAGAACTGGCAATACAGGCATTTTAGAATGTGACAGAAGAGATGGGATCTGTACATAGCGAGACAGATCAGTGAGAAATGCTGGTAGCAGGTTGTTGCTCATTGAAGTGTGAGGTAGCATGTATATTCTGCTGCAAAAGACTCATAGGAAGATTTCAACGTGGTGGCAAACAGCAAAGGGCTGAGGACAGAAGCAAAAAAAAAACTTGGTGCATTGGCAAGCCTACAAGAGATACTGTTGTCACTGTCAAGGAGCATAAGTTCAGCTCCAAATTGCTTCAGGTCTTCGTGTGTGGCTGGAGGCCACCGTTCCCAGCATAGTTTCTCCAATAAAGGTACCTTGGGCTGCTTGAGACTGGCAACAGACCAAGCAGTGACCATCCCTCCTGGTGGCATTGTGGAGCTGAAAAACCACTGGTTATCTAATTGGCTGATATCTATACTAGGCAATAGGTTCCCCTTTTAAGGGCATAAAAGTACTGACTCCAGGTAGTTAACCACCTGAAGGTCATGTAGTTGATTTGAACATTCTGAAAATGTCTATGGCAGAGTTATCCCAGCTTCCCAGTTAGTGATCAATGCCACTGCTGTTGTAATAATTTAAACAACCACAAGGCCAAGAATGGAAGCCAAACGACCTTGGCCTGCACATTAATAATGAAAGTGAACAGGAATACCTGTCACACTTCCGGTAGTGGCTTGCCTGACACCAAGAGTCAATATGAACAAACTAACAACTTTTATTCAGTCCTGGTTAGGTGGTGAGAACATGGGGTATGATGTATTGCAAGCCGTCAGAAATCTGCGGCTATGCTGTGGAGTTAGAAAGAATGCTCCTCTTCCTCTTGCCTACTCAACAAAGTAACTAATAAAACTGATTCCTCCTTCTTCCCCACATCCTCTCTACCATTTCTCTGGTGACTCAGATGTGATACAATTTCATGAGAATCCCGTGATGGAAAACTTCTGTAAGGTGGATCCGGCTAAAGCTAGTCATTTTGATTCACTACATTTGGTGTCAAGAAATGGCTGTAGACACTGCATCTTGCAAAAGCTATGGGGCCTGATGACATTCCAGCAATATTACTGAAAACTTGTGCTTCAGAATTTGCCACAGTCCTACCTAAGCTTTCCCAGTATAATTGAAATACTGACATCTCCCCAGCAATGTGGGGAATTGTCCAGGTGTGTTCTGCTTGCAAAAGCCAGCATAAATTCAAGGCAGCCAATTCCTGTCCCATCATTCTATTCTCAATCATCAGCAAAATAATGTAACAGTGTTATCAATAGTGCTATCACAAAGGACTTACTCAGTAACAAGATATTCACTAATATTCAGGTTGTGTTCTGCCAAAGCCACTCAGCTCCTAAATTCATCCTGAACACAGTCTCAGTCCAAACTTTGACAAAAGAACTGAATAGCAGATACAAGATACATCCATGACCTATGGAACCAACCACTAGAGTGTAACCATCAATTCTCCTTTCTATACTGGGTCTAAGGGCTATTTTAGTTGGCATTGGTAGAGAATGGACCAGTACTGGCTGTCCACGGGTTGCAAACAGGTTCCATTCTGAAGTCTGATTGCAATCCGGGCTGTTCGCAAATTGGAGTAGAATTCAGGACAATGGAAAGCAGCCATTTGTAAGTACAGGAAATGTTCATATATCACATCTTACATTTTAAAACCACGTATGGGATCTTATTTGTAAGTATGAGCATTCATAAATCATGACTTGGAGATGCCGGTGTGGGACTGGGGTGTATAAAGTTAAAAATCACACAACACCAGGTTATAGTCCAACAGGTTTAATTGGAAGCACACTAGCTTTCGGAGCACCTGATGAAGGAATGGCGCTCTGAAAGCTAGTGTGCTTCCAATTAAACCTGTTGGACTATAATCTGGTGTTGTGTGATTTTTAAATTCAAAAATCAGGCAGTCATAAATTGGGAAAGCCCTCTAATGACTTTTAATGAGAATATGCACTTGTCTTAACAAAATATAATGTTTTGAGTGAAAGTAATAGTTGTCTAGTTACGTTGTCTAGTTAGATGTAATTACTAAGATGATCAAGGGACAACAAAGCCACATCTGTGTGTAACAGGACCTTGAGCTGGAGTCCGCTTTTACTGGATTGAAGACTGTATGACATCATCAGATTAAAGTTTAATACAACACTAACATTTTCAGAAGTATTATCTTATGCAACAGGAGTGAATACCCTTGACATCAAGGCAGCATTTGACCAAACATGGCACCAAGGAGCTTGAACAATACAGAGTTAATTGGAATCAGGGGTAATCTTTCCACTGGTTAGAGTTATATTGAAGTCATATGAAGAAAGGCAGTTGTGGTCATTGGAGGTCATTCATCTCAGTTCAGGGGTATCACTCCAAGAGTTTTTCAGGATAGTGTCCTTGGGTCAAACATCTGAAGCTGTTATATCAATGACCTAGTCTCCATCAAAATGTCAGAATTTGCACAATGTCCAGTGCAGTTTACAATTCCTCAAATATTGAAGCAGCCTGAACCCAAATATAGAAAGGATTGACTAATGATTCCCCAGGTTATTGCCATGCTATTCATAGATTTATTCATGCCACAGCTCTTAAAACAAGAAATCATAGTTCCTGAGAGACTTATGAAGGCTCCCTGCAGCTGGAAATGAGAAAGTGCATGTTAGCACCAATTGGCCTTACTGGGAAGCTTGGATAACTCTGTCATGGACATTTTCAGAATGTCCAAATCAACTATATGATCTTCAGGTAGTTAATTGCCTGGAGTCACTGCTTTCATATCCTTAAAAGGGGAATCTATCGCCTTGCATAGACATCAGCTAATTAGATAACCAGTGTTTTTTTTAGTCCCACAGTGCTACCAGGAGTGAAGATCATTGCTTGATCTGCTGCCAGTACACTAATGCGTACTGTCACCTAAAGAGAGAATGTATCATCTCAATTTGATTTTCAATGATGTTACCATGACTAAATCCCTCACTATGAGCATCCTGGGTGGTTAGCATTGATCAGAAACTGAACTGGACCAGCCATACAAGCAATGAAGTTACCAGAATAAGTGGCAAGGAATGCCATGTTGAGTAGCTCACTTCCTAATTTCTCAAAGCTTGCCCACCATCTAGAAGGCACAAGTCAGCAGTGTGTTGGAATACTATCCATTTGCCTGAAGGAGTGCAGTTCTATCACCGATGCACAGTGGTAGCAATATATGCCACCTAGAAGATGCACTGCAGCAACTCATCAAGGCACCATTGGCAGCACCCTCTAAAACCTGCAACATTTACTATCCAGAAGGACATGTGCTGCAAATGTACATGAACACCACTATCTGCAAACTTCCTTCCAAGACAATCATCATCGTGACTTGGAACTGTATCGCCTTCACTGTCACTGAGTCCAAAACCTGGAGGTCCCTTCTAAACAGCACGGTTGATGTAAGTACTCATTCTCCCCCTTGGAACCATACCCCATCCCCATTTCCCTACTACCCGCCCCTGAGGTCTAACGTAGCTCCAGAAAATAGCTCAACATGATTTTCTCTAGGGCAGTTAGGAATGAGCAATATATATTGTCCTTTCTAGTGACACCCAGATCTCTTGAATGAGTAAAAAGCAGGAGCAGGAGGACTTTGCATAATTAATTCTGCAGGCTACAGTGACTTCTTTAAGGCTCTAGCTGTTTGGTTAGCTTCTTTGTTTAGAAAATCCCTGACTGTATTTTTAAATACTTGCCTTCATGAGAATATACCCTTTACAAGTTTCTCTCACATATTTTTAAAGATTATAATTTCTTGCCCGCGCTCCACACATAATGACATTGTAAATTCAGCAACGTGCCAGAATAAGCATGTTTTAAATAGACAGGCTTCACCTCTCCCTGGTGTGATGCGCTGTTCATTCTCTGTCACCTAATGGAAGAGATCATGTCAGACAGAAGCCTTTGACATGCTTCATTATTTAACTGTAAGCTTTAGCGGACTGTCACCACCCCCCAGTAAGGCCGATCGGTGCTAACATGCACCTTCTCACCTCTAGCTGCAGGGGAGCCTTCTTAACTTTCTCGAGAACTATTGACTTCTTGTTATAAGATCTGTGGCATGAATAAATCTATGAATAGCATTGAAAATACCATCAGCAGGGTTACATTTGTAAGTATCTTTGAGTTTTTATTTTGCTTTGTGTCTTCTTCTAATCTGTTGATTTAATTTTAATGGTAAAGAAATATATGAATCATCCAGAAATATATTCTAATGCAGTAATTCTGGACAGTGTAATGCACCTAAAAGATAGAATTATAGTTTGGATGACAATTTCATCATTCTGTATATTTTTTTGTTTCGCTCACTATCCTGCAATGTAGTATTCATTCTGCTTGAACTTCGAATTTCTCCTCAATTTTCTCATCTGAGTTCAAATGAGATGAATGCCAGAATATGTTTCTATATATGATAGTATGAAAAGATACATTTGTACCTTAGGCATGAATTTAGACTGTGTGTTCCCATCAATAGCAGGGCTCTGAAAGCCCAGAAATAAGAAAATTGTGGCCCCAACATTGTTGGACACATCTCACCTGAGTCATATGGTGCCCAGTGCTGGGAGGGGTGCTGACACAGTTGATAGAACCAGATGATGCAGTACTAGTGCTATCATGATAAGTAAACAGTTGCTAATTTCAGGAATTTCATCCATGCATGTTGCATTGTCCATTGTGTTGATCACTTGAAGCTGATCAAACATTTAGCAGCAGAGGATTCCTCCACCATACAGCATTTAAATGGCCAGCACAAACATGTGGTTGGGGTGTTTTGAATTTACTGCAATTTAGGCTTAGCTTATGCAAAAGCTTTTCTATATTTACGAAGAGCTGGTGCTTATAACTGGGGAAGATACAACAGATAGGAACTGAGATATGTGGGCTCTGTTTAGCTGTAGTTCCTTTTGTCTGCAAGATGTCCATTGGATTGAGCTGAAGCAGCAGAAATGGGATGTTTTGTGATTGAGCAGGAGGACTTTGCAGAATTCCCTACCCACCAAGGGATTATCAACAACTTTTCTCAGACTGCCACCTCAACCAGGAGCATTGAACGAGTCAACTTAAGACCAACAAAGAGATGGTAACTGAACTGTACCATCTCCAACAATCCCTCCTGAAATTGGTGCTTGTGGAGGGAATATTCTTCCAGACCTCATCTTCATCAATCCTGTTGCAATGATAAGTGTGTCAGGTCATGTTGGGATCAGCACCATGCTTGCTTGAGAATGCAATAGCAGTCTGGTAAAGCTACAGCACATGACTAATTGCATATCAAACAGTGGACACAGTATGTAATAGAGCTAAATAATTCTGCTACTGATGGATTCAATCAACATTCTCCAATGCTATCAGATCCTGTCATGAAAGATGATAGACAATTAAACAAATAACCAGAGGACTATCTCCACAGATAACCTCATCTTCAATAATGCAGAAGCTCATCAATGTCAAGACTAGGCTGAAGCATTTGCAACTATCTTCAGTCAGAAGTGCTGAAATGTATGATTAATCTCGACCACACCACTGAGCTCTCCAACATTATAGATGCTAGTCAAAAAACAGGAGAACCATGGATGCTGGAAATCTAAAACAAAAACAGAACTTGCTGGAAAATCTCAGCAGGTCTGGCAGCATCTGAGGTGAGAAGTCAGAGTTATTTGAGAGTTTTTATGAGTTATAAGGTAGCCAGGAAGGATCTGAAGAGAGAGCTAAGAGCAGCAAGGAGGGGACATGAAAAGTCCTTAGTTGGTAGGATTAGGGAAAACCCAAAGGCTTTCTATAGGTATGTCAGGAATAAAAGAATGACTAGGGTAGGAATAGGTCCAGTCAAGGATAGTAGTGGGAAGTTGCGTGTGGAGGCTGAAGAGATTGGGGAGACACTGAATGAATACTTTTCATCAGTATTCACTCAGGAACAGGACATTGTAGCCAATGTGAATACTGAGTCACAATTAATTAGAATGGACGGCTTTGAGGTATGTA
>NC_057723.1:43919881-43964343 GCF_004010195.1 Chiloscyllium plagiosum
GCAGGTCGTGCCTCACACACCTTATTGAATTCTTTGAGAAGGTGACTAAGGAGGTGGACGAGGGGAAAGTGGTAGATGTGGTGTATATGGATTTTCGTAAGGCGTTTGATAAGGTTCCCCATGGTAGGCTACTGCAAAAAGTACGGAGGTATGGCATTGAGGGTGAGTTGGAGGTTTGGATTAGGAATTGGCTGGCTGGAAGAAGACAGAGGGTAGTAGTTGATGGTAAAGGTTCATCTTGGAGTGCAGTTACTAGCGGTGTTCCACAAGGATCTGTTTTGGGACCATTGCTGTTTGTCATTTTCATAAATGACCTGGAGGAGGGGCTAGAAGGTTGGGTGAGCAAGTTTGTGGATGATACGAAAGTCGGTGGAGTTGTTGTCAGTGAGGAAGGATGTGTCAGGTTACAGTGGGGTATAGATAAGCAGCAGAGCTGGGCAGAAAGGTGGCAATCACTTTGGTAAGAGTAACAAAAAGATGGGGTACTGGGCTAATGGTTGGATACTTGGTGGTGTGGATGAGCAGCGGGATCTTGGTGTCCATGTACACAGATCTCTGAAAGTTGCCACCCAGGTAAATAGTGCGGTGAAGAAGGCATATGGATTACTGGCTTTTATTGGTAGAGGAATTGAGTTCCGGAGCCCTTAGGTCATGTTGCAGTTGTATAAGACTCTGGTGCGGTCGCATCTGGAGTATTGTGTGCAGTTTTGGTCGCCATATTATAGGAAGGATGTGGAGGCACTGGAACGGGTGCAGAGGAGGTTTACCAGGATGTTGCCTGGTATGGTAGGAAGATCGTATGAGGAAAGGCTGAGGCACTTGGGGCTGGTTTCATTGGTGAAAAGAAGGTTTAGGGGTGAAATGATAGAGGTGTACAAGATGATTAGGGGTTTAGATAGGGTTGACCATGAGAACCTTTTTCCACGTATGGAGTCAGCTATTACGAGGGGGCATAGCTTTAAATTAAGGGGTGGTAGGTATAGGACAGATGTTAAGGGTAGATTCTTTACTCAGCAAGTCGTGAGTTCATGGAATGCCCTGCCAGTAGCAGTGGTGGACTCTCCTTCTTTATGGGCATTTAAACGGGCATTGGATAGGCAAATGGAGGATAGTGGGCTAGTGTAAGTTAGGTGGGCTTGGATCGGCGCAACATTGTGGGCCAAAGTACCTGTACTGTGCTGTATTTTTTCTATGTTTCTATGTTTCTATGTTAATATTTTGGGTTCTGTGACCCTTCAGAGAAATCACTCTACAGCCAATTTGATTCTCTTGATGCAATATAAGGAAATTTCAGGTAAAACAAAAGCAAGGGGCTCTAACAGCATCCTAACAATAGCCGTGAAGACTTGTACCCAAGAATTAGCACTGGGCAAACTGTTCAGTTCTGATAAAACACTGACATCTACCCAAACATATGGAGAATTGCCCAGTTATTTGCTATCCAAAAAAAGCAGAACAAATCTAGCCTGGTTAATTAGTGTCCCATCAGCCTCCTCACAATCAACTGCAAAATAATGGATTGTGTCATCAACAGTGCTAGCAAGCAACACTTACAGAGGAATAATTTGATGACTGGTGCTCCATTTGAGTTTTGACAGGGCTATTGGATCCCTGATCCTTACACCCCTGGTCCAAATACAGAGTCAAGAGTAAGTTGTGAATGACATCAAGGCAGCTTTTCAGCAAGTCTAGCCTAAGGAGCCCTAGTTAATTTCAAGACAATATGAATTAGGTGAAACCTCTTTGGAGTCATAAGCAGCACAGTGTCAGTCCCGGGGAATTATTGCAGGTGTTCCTCAGGGTTCTGTCACAGACCTACTATTTTCTGCAGCTTCATAATCCATTGCCCTTACAATGGAAGGAAGTGGGGATGTTCGCTGAATGTTAGCACCATTCATAACTCTCAACTTGAACTTAGAATTATATGAAAGGTGGCAAGTAACACTTAGACCACACAAGTGACAAGCAATGACAATTCCAACAATGATGTGTATGTGCTGATGTTGAATGGGGTGGACAAAGTTAAAAATCGCCCAATACCAAGTTATAGTCCAACATGTTTATTTGAAAATATAAGCTTTCACAGCTCACCTGATGAAGGAGCAGCACTCTGAAAATTGGCACTTCCAAATAAACCTGTTGGACTATAACCTGTTTTTGTGTAATTTTTAACCATCTCCAGCCAGACAGAACCTAACCGTCACTACTCAATAGCTGTACTATAGCCCAAACCTCCCCTATCTGCATTTTGAGGGTTACTATTGACGAGAAATTTAAATGGACCAACTCTATAAGTAGTGTAGTTACAAGAGTAAGTCAGAGTTTGGGAATTCTGCAGTAACTCCTAACTCCTGATAACCTGTCTGTTAACTATAAGACACTAGTAAGGAGTGTGTTGGAATACTCACTGCTTCCTGAATAGGAGTGGTTCAAACAGCACTCAAGAAGCTCAACAGAAACCAAGTCAAAGCAAGCTGCTTGATCAGCTCTCCTTCCATGAAACTATACACTACTGTGACAACAGTGTGGGCCAGACTCAAGAGGCGCTGCAGTACACTGCCACAACAACTCACCATGTCTCCATTGATGGAACTTTTCAATCACAAAAACCTCTACCGCCTACAATGCCAAGGGTAACAGGCACAGGGGTAAACCACCATCACAAATAAGACCTTTGCCTATAATGTCTTCTTGCTTTATCCATGGCAATGCCTCAACTAATCAGAGTTGGCTTGCTGATAAATCCTCCCTTTTCCCATGCACTGTCGTACAAATTGTTGTGATCATTTGAAATGTGGCATTCTTGTGAAGACAATAGCCTCTCTCTGGTCTCTCTTTTCAGAAACAATCTTGACATAAACTCTCTTCTGCTGACATGAGAGGGTCAGGGAGGGAGACAACATTTTTAAATGGAGAGCACACCCCAATCAGCCATCTATGTATCCAACACTATTTGGTGAATTTGAATTACCAATGAAGCTTCGATCCTGGGAACAAATTTTAAATAGCTCATCCTCTCATTCCATCCCTCCCAAGATTGCTCATTTCAAGCTCACCCAGCATTGTTCTGTCGATAGAAAAAGCTGGCAATAATCAGCACACCTGGCAGCATCTGTGGAGAGAATAACAGAGTTAACATTTTGAGTCTGATATCATTCTTTTTCAGAACTGAGTTGTCCCAGCATTTCTATTCTTATTTCAGATTTCAAGCATCCTGAGTATTCTTCTTTTACTGTGACTGTTCCCTTGATCCCTCAGTTACTGACTAGCTTAACGGTGACCCTCAAGCCTCAATTGCCTGTTCAATGCTATGCACCCTTATTGGAAATGAACTGCATTCAAGAATCCCAAGTAGTCCACCAAATAATGTATCAATTCGCCGAGCTGATGGACGGGCAATGGAAAAAATGAATTATAATAAGATTCTTATAATACATTGAGCAAGACCTCATCTTGTTAAATTTTTCCTGTGCTGTTACTGTTCCGGACACATTTCTCAAAATTGCAAGTCAATATTGTCTAATAAAATGACAACATTGTAGTATTGATGCACCTTTAGAAACATTACTTCACAGTTTGCTGCATTTATAAAATAAACATGAAAATATTATCTATAGATATTTATAGATATGTTTAGAAAATGTATTGGTTTAAAAATAAACAAATTCTACTTGACCTTCTTCCTTTCAAAAATACAAATTGAATCTTATGCTTTTTTTTGTAAATGAAAGCATTTTCACTTTCATTTATTCTCTGGGGAATTCTGAAGTTAATGACCATGATAATCAGCATAGATACCTCGAGTAACTGCTACCAATCTTAAATTCTTCTTTGTGGGTGTCACCAATAAAAGACCTGGAAGAAGTTGAAAGTGATAAACAGGGGCAATTTACATTCTTGCTTGAACTGCTTTGTTTTCAGTTCATGCAATACAGTACACAGTCAATTGTGGCATTGGTAAGCCTTATATAGCACTCAATTGTATGTTAAGACTAGCAGTTATGTGCAATTCAGTTCTTGCTAGAACATTGTTATACTCTTGGTTATCATTTTCAATACATAAAGCGAGTAACAGAATTAGAATTGACAGTTCAATTTACTGCTCCATTTACCAAACTGCAGCTGAAACTAAATTGCTTAATCTGTACTTAAGGACAGAAAAGCCATAGTTGTACTGCTACTCAGATCATAGGGTATATACCATAGTTCCCGTGAATGTAGTTCTGTACGCAACTACATTTGGTTCTTTATACAGTTCACAATAATTCTCACACTTTAACAAGCATCAGCTGAGATCGATAACAAATTGTCTAAGATTGGAAATTCAGTAGATGAGATAATGCTGTCCTCTCCTGTTGTTAGCATTTCAACTTTATTTCTAAACTTATAAACTTAACTTCAATATCTATAACTCAGCTCACCACATTTGAATAAATTTGTGTGTATTAGTAAAAATCTTATTTTATTGATTTAAATTGAAATTAAAAGTCACAAACAATTGATTAATTGTAGATAGAGTAATTGGTTATATTCCTGGTATGAAGTCTGAAGTCATATGACACCATGTTATAGTCCGACAGGTTTATTTGTTTGTTTTATTTGTTTATTTGTTCACGTCACCTGATGAAGGACCAGAGCTCTGAAAGTTTGTGATTTTAAATAAACCTGTTGGACTATAACTTGGTATTCTGTGACTTCTGACTGTCCACCATAGTCTAACACCAATATCTCCACATTGTTCTTGGTATGAGCCAACCATGTGCTATAAATGGGAATGGATGAAAATTTAAACCTTCATGAAATAAACTCAGATTTAAATCCTACATTAAATGTTGAATCCAAAGATTTTTTTTTCCCCCAGGTTGTATGGTGTGGTATAAATATATTGAAGAAAATTCTGTCCTCAGAATGAAGGCTTCTTGGTAGAATCCTTGTGTTTCCTTTCTAGGACTATATTTATGTTGCAAAAGATGATGCATAATGCCTCTAAACTGCTTCAGATCTGAGGTAACAAATAAGAAAAGGATTTCTGGGTGAGATGTAAAATTCGTTATTAAAAGTTACATGTCAAGATTTTAAAAGGTAACCCTATTTTCTAAACGTTAAATTCAAACCTAGTAAATCATTACACCACAATTACTTTTATTTCATTTGATATGCTTTTCTTCTTCTGCTTTACGACAGTACATGCCCATAGTAAATTCCAGTGTTTCAAACTCTATGTTGCTTATGTCACTCTCTAGCCAATCACTTATTATCTTATACACTTCTCAAAGGATGTTTATTTTTGTTAGCAAAAACTTTTGATTGGCTAATGTCTAGTGTTCTGTGCCGTCATGGTAGAGGAGGGGGATGATAATGCCATGTTAGCACTGCCAAACCTTTAGCCAAGTAACCAAAAGAGAAAATGCTGGAAAATCTCAGCAGGTCTGGCAACATCTGTAAGGAGAGAAAAGAGCTGACGTTTCGAGTCGAACTGACCCTTTGTCAAAGCCAAGTAATCCTGTCATCAAAGGTGAAAGAGTCTATAAGGTAATAAATTTGACAATTTGGACAACAGTCAAAACAAAAAAAAACAAGTTTAGTTAACATTTTCCGATTAAGAAAAAAAATATTTATTTTTAATAGGGTTTTGAAAATATTGTCAGTTTGAATAACAGCACAACAGTTGCAATTTTCAGTGTGATCCATACAGGCAGAACTTTAAAACCAATCTCTGTTTAACGAGTTCTCCTCTCTGATGAACTGAGCAAAATAGGTGACTTTGTATCAATAGAAAAAAAATTAAATTCAGATTTTCTGTTCTCCAATTTGAAACTTCTTTTTAAATTTCAAAAGAATTAATAAAACTGAGTCTGGAAATTATATACTATAATATATTTAAAATGTAACTCACAAAAAATGTTAAGAAACCATGTGGAACAATATCACTGTAGTATGCTCACTATTCAGTAATTTGGTTTAATAGATCAGCGTCATCATAGAATCCTACAGTGTGGAACTATTATGCTCAACAAGTCCACACTGACCCTCAGAGTATCCTACCCAAACCCCTACCATCTACATTTCCCCTGAATGATGTACCGACCCTACACATCCCTGAACACTATGGGCAGTTTAGCCTGGCCAATTCACCTAACCCGTACAACTTTGGCTGTGAGAGGAAACTCACACAGACACAGGGAGAATGTGCAAACTCCACACAGACAGTCACCCAAGGCTGAAATTTAACCTGGGTCCTTGGTGCTGTGAAGCAGCAATGCTAACCACTGAGCCAGTTTAGCTTAGTTGGCTGGGTGACTGGTTTACAATATAGAGTGATACCATTTGTATGAATATCACTTCCCACAACAGCTGAAATTACTGTGAAAATTTCTCCTTTTCAATCTGTCCCTTTATCTGACTTGTGTTAACTCTCAGGTTAAACCACCACCAGCCTCTCGAATGAGACAACAGCCTCTCATGTCTCATAAGGTTATGGTGAATTTGCCTTACTACTTGAAAATGAAAGGAAATTAGAATAATATCATACAGTCTGAAAATTTAACAAATTTTTTATATAGTTAGATCAAGATAAATATCCTCAAACTTATTTAAAAATTAATTAATTTTTATAAATTCACACTTGGTTTGGAATTTTTTTTCAAAATTGCTTTAGCAATCATTTCAGGACATGTTGTTTAAATTTGTTCTCTTTTTTAGTACTCAGAGGGAAGTACATTTCATGGGAATTGTTAGTCAAATTGCTTAGAATGCCTTGCATTTCCACATGTATTATGTACACGTTTCAAACATAAATTATATTACTTTGTCAATACATCAGCAAAGAAACATACATTTTTATTAGGTCACTAAATGACTCACCTGAGTCTTAATTTATTTTTGTGATTGCACAACAAACAAAATACAAAGAACAGCCCACAAACCAAACAATTTGAAAACTCTTCATTGAGGAGGATGTTTATAATGACACTTTTTTTTAAAATGGTATCTTCTGCATGTTGTTGGTTGTTGAGCACAGTTAAGGTCATATTTTTAGTTTTTAACTTGGCTCAACAAACACAGATGATGGTCTTAAGCTTCTCGTAGAACTGGATTGACAGTCTGTTCCAGCATTTCTAACAACCAGAGATTTTGGAAAGTTTTCATGGGAAGAATGCTTATTAATGACGATAAATGATCATGGCACCCATCAGTTGAAACACAAGAAATATTTTTCGCAATTGCACTTCCTGACAGAAAGATAAAGTCCAAATTGGAAAACCAGAAAACCTGAATTTATTTTAATTATTTGTAACAAAGCTGCCTATTTTGCTAGGTTCATTAGAGACGAGTACTAATTGAAGGTGAGTTGGAAAATGTGCATGGTTTTAGTGGTCTGTCTGCAGGGATCACATTGAAACTTTCTACAGTTTGTGCTATGCAACCTCTTTATGAAAAATAAAGAAACATTTTACTATTTTTTAGGATTATTAATGAAAAGTATACATAATAACATTTGTGGAAAAAGTTAAAAATGCAAATGATTTTCATTCTTAAAGTGCACAGTTTTAATGAAAGCTCTTTATTGCAACGGGGTTTTGTTTCTTTTAAGCTTCCTGCAGAGGAACTGAATACCAGACCTGAAACTATAGTAACCATGAGACCAAGCTGTTGTGATATGGTTATATTCTATATTCATTTGGAGATATCAGGATGGCACTTCATTATAGTTTAAAATCTGAATTGCCTTTAACCCTTGATATTTGACCTCTTCATTGTAAATGCATTGCCAGTTCTTTTTATTAAAGACAGATCTATGTAGGCAGGGGCCAGTTGCTTCCAACTATCAGAACTCCCTGCAGAGGGACTTTAATTTTACCACAGCAAAGTACAGCACCAGGAAGATGTAAGTGAGACAGATGAATCATTATTATGGCATACTAATTAACAGTCTGATGTTTTTTCCAATTAAGTACTTTTGCCATGGAAATGTCTGCCTTGCATTATAATTGTCTAACAAGATTTTGTAGACTGCTTCATATTCTCAGTTGACATAAAAACTAGTTTATATATGACAACATACTGTGCCTATAGGTTAAATGTCTTTTAATTTTCATTAATGAGTGAAATATTCGTATAATGAATGTAAAATATTCTTTAATAATATGTTCTACATTTCAAGTTAGGTAATATTAAACTGATTGTATTCAATCCCTCAATTTCATGTTGTAACTTACAATATGAATTGTTAAGAACCCACCTAATTGTCTTCAATAAATCAAATAACAACTAACTTGTTAACTCGTAAATTAACTTGTAGCAATAAAAATCTGTTCTTCAAATGCTTGTTTGCAACCTGAATCAAAGAATTCACATGGGCTTTAATAGCCTCTGATGGAAGGATTGAAATATTAGAGTATCTATGGTTACAGCAAAGATCATCCATCAAGTCATGCTTCCATGTAACGTCTTACTACTATTTCTTGTGGTAGTCTAGCCCAAGATAGACTAGATCTGAAATACCACAAGAATCCACACATGTTATGGAATGATTCTTTATACTTTCTTCTAAATATGACTAAATTTATGTCCCCTTACATATTTGAAAAATTGAAAAAATAATGTGCTTGATCAAGCAGTATATTGCATGCTAAGTGAGAAAATATTGCTCTTCACTTCAGATACTAATATTATTTAATTCTTTTCTAACTTTCATAAAAAGCCAACACGTGCCAATATAAACTGTAACACTACTTGACTGTTTAAGGGACTGCATTACAATAGTTGTGCCATAACCTTCTCTGGATAAGTACTTTGAGAGAGTTTGTAGTGAAATCTCACAACTAAGGAAAACATCACTGATTTTAAACTCTCTCGATTTGAGTCTGAACCTAACTTAGCTAAAGCATTAAGAAAAGCTTCTACTTGGTAAGTGTTTAAACTCTTTGAGAATACCTTGAGAAGGAGAGGCATTGGTACCTCATGTGGACTTAAAATCATAATGTTCCATTTAAAATTTGTCAAAGAGTGTGGTGCTGGAAAAGCACAGCTGATTAGGAGCATGAGTCAGGTGCCAATTCGCGGACACCTCCTCCTACTGCCCCCTAGACCACGACCTCACCTCCCACCGCCAAGCCATCATCTCCCAGACCATCCACAACCTCATCACTTCAGGGGATCTCTCACCCACAGCCTCCAGCCTCATAATCCAGGAACCTTGTGCCGCCCAGTTCTACCTCCTACCCAAGATTCACAAACCTGACTGCCCCAGTCGACCCATCGTCTTGGCCTGCTCCTGCCCCATCAAACTTATCTCTGCACATCTCGACACTGTCCTGTACCCCTTGGTCCAGGAATTCACCACCTACATTAGGGATGCCCTCCACCTCCTCCATGACTTTCCTTTCCTCGGCCTCTGACGCCTCATCTTCACCATGGACATTCAGTCCCTGTATGCATCCATCCACCAAGACGAAGGCCTCCAAGCCCTCCATTTCTTCCTCTCATGCTGACCCAACCAGTACCCTTTCACTGACACTCTCATTCGATTGGCTGAACTAGTCTTCACCCTCAACAATTTCTCCTTCAAATCCTCACACTTCTTCCAGAGCAAAGGAGTAACCATGGGAACCTGCATGGGCCCCAGCTATGCCTGCCTCTTCTTCAGGTGCGTGCAACAGTCCATCTTCTGTGGGCGGCACGGTGGCACAGTGGTTAGCACTGCTGCCTCACAGCACCAGAGATCTGGGTTCAATTCCCGCCTCAGGCGACTAACTGTGTGGAGTTTGCACGTTCTCCCCGTGTCTGCGTGGGTTTCCTCCGGGTGCTCCGGTTTCCTCCCACAGTCCAAAGATGTGCAGGTCAGGTGAATTGGCCATGCTAAATTTCCCGTAGCGTTAGGTAAGGGTGGGTTGCACTTCGGTGGGGCGGTGTGGACTTGTTGGGCCGAAGGGCCTGTTTCCACACTGTAATGTAATCTAATCTAATCTACACTGGCACCATTCACCACTTTTTCCTCTGCTACATCGATGACTGCATCGGCGCTACCTCATGCTCCCATGAGGAGGTTAGTCAGTTCATCGACGTCACTAACACTTTCCACTCTGACCTCAGGCTCACGTGGTCCATCTTGGACACCCTGTCCCCTTCCTGGACCTCTCCATCTTCATTTCCGGCAACCGACTCAACACGGACATCTACTACAAACCCACCAACTCCCACAGCCATCTGGACTACACCTCCTCCCACGCTGCGTCCTGTAAAAAAGCTATCACTTCCTCCCAGTTCTTCTACCTGAGCCACATCTGCTGCCAGGAGGACCAGTTCCGCCATAGAAAATCCCAGATGGCCTCCTTCTTCAAAGACTGCAATTTCCCCTCCCACATGGTCAATGATGCCCTCCAGAGCATCTCCTCCACTTCCTGCACCTCCTCCCTTGAACTCCACCTCTCCAACCGCAACAAGGACAAAACCCCGCTGGTCCTCACCTTCCATCCCACCAATCTCCGGATATATCGCACCATCCTCTGCTATTTCCACCACCGACAAATAGATCCCACCACCAGGGATATATTTCCATCCCACCCCGATCTGAATTTTGGAGAGACCATTCCCTCTTCGACTATCTTGTTAGGTCCACACCACCCACCAACCCACCGTCCACTCCCGGCACCTTCCCCTGCCACCGCAGAAATTGCAAAACCTGCACCCACACCCTCCCCTCACCTCCATCCAAGGCCCCAAAGGATCCTTTTACATCTGACAGAGATTTACCTGTACTTCCACACACGTCATCTACTCTGTCCGTTACTTCTGATGTGGTCTCCGCTACATTGAGGAACAGGTTGCCAACTTGTGGAACATTTCAGAGAACATCTCTGGGACACACACACTAAACAATCCCACTGCTCTGTGGCTGAACACTTCAACTCCCCCTTCCACTCTGGCAAGGACATGCAATCCTGGGCCTCCTCCACTGCCAAACCCTAACCAAACAACACCTGGAGGAAGAATGCCTCATCTTCCACCTTGGGACTCTCCAACCACATGGGATCAACATGGATTTCATCAGTTTTCTCATTTCCCTTCTCGCCATCTTGTCCCAGATCCAACCTTTCAACTCAGCACTGCCCTCTTGACCTGTCCTACCTGCCCATCTTCCTTCCCACCCATCCACTCCAGCCTTCTCTCCAACTTATCACCTTCACCCCCACCTTTATCTACCTATCGCATTCCCAGCTAACTTCTCCCCAGCCCCACCCACCTCCCATTTATCTCTCAGGCCCTTCGGCTCACAGCCTCATTCCTGATGAATGGCTTTTGCTCGAAACATTGATTCTCCTACTCCTCAGATGCTGCCTGACTGGCTGTGCTTTTCCAACACCACATTCTTGACTCTGATCTCCTGCATCTGCAATCCTCACTTTCTCCCATTTACAATTTGTATTTGACATCAGGCAAACACAAACTTTTTCCAGGCTTTCCTGAAGCCATTATGTATCCCATGGTATTATTTGAAAAAAAAAAGTTTATCTGTTTTTCTGGCCAAAATTGCTTTCTGAGTTGACATCATCAAAGGGGGTGACTGGCCATAAATTAGTTAACATATTATTCACATGACTCAAAGTAAGTGAGATTCTTGGTGTTACTTCTGACATGTGATAAAGAGCAAAGTTATTACTTGCTCCAAACCCTTCTTCAAGTTTCCTAAGTGTTGCAATTGAAATAAAGTACTTGAGACCTCCAACACAAAGTGTACCAAGAAATCCTAAATTACAGATAGCTAGGTTTGCAGTGTGGGTGTCTCAACTCATTGTAAAACAATCAAGGGATCAGAAGCACTTGCATACCTCTAATGGTGGATATAAAGAATTTCACAGAAATGCTGTTAAAAGTAGATTAGTTGACTATACGGAACTTGCAATCACCTGATGTATTTACAAATAATTGATATAAAGCCATCTTTGCTGACTTAGTTATATTGAAATTATATTCATTTTCAGGTTATAATTTTATGCTTTATAGTTGCTAATAAAGCTCCAAAATGCAAGATAATTAAGCACAATTATGAAATCTAACAATTTAATCTTTGGCAAGAGTGACTAGTCATTAAGTGGTGTAAAATCTCTTCCACACAAAGCATCTGGTAAGTACAGATGGGCAAGATGCAACATGGCCTTGGCATGCTTCTGTAAGGACTATAATCTCAATACACACACCCTTATTTAAATGATTAGTCATAACAAGTCATGACATGAATACCTCATGCCTGACAAATGGATAACACTCTTGTTAACTAATTCTAAGGAAACAATATATAGAGGAATTATTATGGTTTTATGATTAATTTGTTATCTTTCAGAGCAGCTGCCTGTCTACATAAAAGTAGGGTTTGGCAAGTGGTGTATTTGTTTCTAACTTTTCATCCGACTTAAAAACATTTTAGATCATCTATTACACTGGGGATCTAAAATTGAAAACAACAGAATTTTATGAATTCACAATTATGCAATAAAAGAGAGTATTATAAGCATTCAGAAAGCATTGGGGTAATTGTATTATCTGTTTGTGTATTTGGAGCCATGATCTTGACTTCAGAGATGAAACACAATGTTGGATTTTATACTACTGATGGGTTTGAAGGCATTGGGAGGTTGTTTAGTCCAGCAAAGCATCATGCCCACTGATTATCCACAAATGTGGTGGGAGTGGCACTAGGCAGCCCACTTTTCAGTGGGTTAATTTAGGCTGCTAAGTAGGCAATTAATGCACACTTAAGGGCCTCATTCCATTTCTACCAGGCTCTCAAACACTGGTGGAAGAGGCTCGCAAACAATTATCCACCCTGCCAAGTATTTCTGAAAGGATTGGTGGCTGGCAGCCAGGGTATGAGAAGGGGCAAGTCAGATTTACTCCTACCATGTTATCCTACCTTTCCCCCACGTCTTCTCGAATCCCAGCCTCCACCCCTCTCATCATGGCTTGCCACTTGGCATCTGATAAAACACCCAAGTCTATACATAAATACTAATCCGATGCCACATGCCAGCAGTTCTGAGGTGCTAGAGACTAGTCAGCTTCTGTTTAGCCAGTAGATCTTTAGGAATTCCTGATCCAGCACTTCTTCTTCAGCTATTAATGGCTAATTGGTTACTGTTAAATGGCTGTGGGAAAACCAGTGTTCTCCACAATAGATTCCCCCCACACTGACTTTTTAGTTAAGAGAGAATAGAGAAAGCAATGCCTCCAAAAAAATCTGCCCACAGTGCTTGACACTGTTTATAACTTTAATGTCCGATTCAAACCACCATGATATGCACTTAAAATCAAAAACAAAAAGTTAACTTTCATGCACATTTCTCACGCAATACAAGTTCATCTGAGCAGTTTTGTTCATTTCAGAGATTCATTACTACATACTAATCAGGCTGTTATAATATTATTAAAATAGTTTTCTTATTTGAAAAATTGGAAATTCCACCAAACACCCAGCCTGCTAGGTAAACCGTAGCAAGATTCGTCAAATGGGTCACTTGAAGCATTATTTTAAGAGATTGCTCAATTGCAGCACATGGATGATAAGTCTCATATTTATTCAGTTCTTTGTATTGCTAAAGAATTTCTGAACTTGATGATTACTTGTCCTGATGTTACTTATCTAGTTATGACAGATGGCTGCACTTTGACCCTTGAGTCATGAGATTCCACAGTCTTCCATGTATTTAAGTGTATATCTCAAAACAGATCCTTCAGTACTACGCTGGAGGAGTGCTGCATTGTTTGAAGTGTTGGTTTTCAGACTGGGTATGAAACTGAAATCTTGCCCAAGATCCCACGGACTGTTTCAAAGAAGGGCAGGGGAGGTATAATCAGTACTTGTCCCTTTATTAACATGGGAGAAATACATTATCTGGTCTTTATCATAAAACCAGCACACAGACTGCTTGTCCAGTTAAAATGCTGAAGTGAGGTTTGGGAGAATGAGAATAAAGTTGTAAGCCCACTCATGAGTTTCCGGGATGTGAATGATAATCATTGTTGGCATGAGAAATTGGCATTTTCCAAGAATCTAGTCGTTCATCTCTGCAATATCTTTCAGTGAGGCCTTCTAGTTGTTTTGACCGATAGTCATGTTTTGCCAGTGGCTTATTAATCTATTTTCTTGTTTTGGTTTCAGCTTTTTCAAGATGCTTCAGGACATTATCTGTATCTAACTTGTACCCTATTTGGCAGGGTTAACAAATACATCTCATCTCCTGCGACACTAGCAATCAAAATAAAAGAGTTCTTGCGTTTCAGAATATCGGTGGTTGAAACATAAAGATACCAGAGGACTATCCACTAACATTATCAACAGCAATGGTTTTTTCTTGGTAATGATTGTCACATTGTTATAACCAGGTAAGAAAGGTGAACTCACTTCTCTCTTTTTAACCTTCTTGGCTAGTCACAGAGCTATATCTATCCCCAGTTAAAAGACAGTTAACTGTCACCACTTCTAGCCTGATAATATGCCACACCTGTCTCCAAACATCTTTGTCAATTTGGATGTCATGATCAAATGATGATGGAGAAAATCTGAAGAAAGGAACAACTTAGACTGATTGTTGAATTCGAATGTATGTAGTAAGTATTGTGTAAATAATTGCTTTAAAATGTCTTAAGAGGCTAGCCATATCTCTTTCATGGATTTTGCACCATAACCATCTTCTAAAACTTCAGAGGACAACAACAGATAGTTGCACCAGTGGAGAAATCCAGCAGCAAGTCAAAACATTGAGAAATGGCCTGTAGACTCATCAGGTAGCAAGCCAGAAGTAGTGAGTGAACCCTCTAAACAATTCCCAACAATAGAGAAAAGTTTGAGAGAAATGTCTAGCCATGACTGTTGAAGATATAGCTCTGGAACAAAAGTGCTATTCAGGATATAAAATAGATTTGGCCTTGGTTCATCCATAAATATTTGAACATATGAACAGTTGAGTTTTGCCCTTAAATCCTTGACTTGGCTTGATTGTGTTATCTTATAACATGCTGAAAATGTGTTGCTGGAAAAGCGCAGCACGTCAGGCAGCATCCAGGGAACAGGAGAATCCGTCAGGCAGCATCCAGGGAACAGGAGAATCGACGTTTCGGGCATAAGCCATTCTTCAGGAAAGGGCTTTTGCACGAAACGTCGAATCTCCTGGTCCCTGGATGCTGCCTGACCTGCTGCGCTTTTCCAGCAACACATTTTCAGCTCTGATCTCCAGCATCTGCAGACCTCACTTTCTCCTTATCTTATAACATGCTGTGCAAGCAGCAGGCACAATAATAGAACCACAGAAAACAAAAGCTATAAAGAGTTCCCATCACCCAAACACATTACATAATAGCAAAGGTTCATATTAATGGTTAACCAACTGAGTAATTTTCCATTGCCACTTACAACAGAACAACAAAATTTTGAACTATTCCTAAAGCAAAAACAGGTATGATGCTGGTATAAATACCAATAGCAATTACTTGAAAAGATAAACAATGTTAATTTCTTCATGATCTGAGCTCATCATGATTCTGAGCTACCATTCATTGTGGGGGCTGCTGTATCATCAACAGGACAGGGCACAGTGTCGCTCCAGTTTCAAAATGACCTTATTAGAAGATCTGTTTATGACATATTAACATCCATATCACAAACTAATAAAAGTCACACCGTTACAGAAAGATAAGTTCTTGCAACCATTTCGGCGTATTAAAAAGATTTATATCGTAGAATTTCAATTCCAAATTAAAACTAATATACCTCATTGAAAGCCTTGTAAAATGCAAAAGAAATAAATGAAATGTCACCAAGCATCTAAACATTCATATTCAGGCTAATGCAATATGATGAAATTACAGAATATCCTCAGTGGAAGTATCAGAATACTGCTGATGCATCATTGAGAATGCCTGTTGGTTAAGCTTGTTAGTAAGACAAGAACATCACTAAATGATTGAAATTTTGTGCATGCCTCATCACCAACCATGTGTCAGCAATACCGAAAACATAACAAGGAAAAAAAATCAAAAGTAAAAGTTTTCCACTCCTTGGGGTGGAAATTAGCAGAAGTAGGACGTAAATGAGCAAACGAAAAGTGACTCTTAAAGAATCTGGAGAATTCAGGTCCTCAACAACATCAAAGAGAAATTCACACCAGTTTGGGGAGGTTGCAGTAACTACCACAAAGACTGTCCCTAAAAAACAAAAACGTTAATGGAGGTGTAGAACATATAAAAATGTTGTATCGAGACAATAACTAGGGAAAGATGTAGAGTAAAGGATGAAATCCTGACTCTGTACACAGGAAGTTATGTCAATGATGATATCATGGTCACACAATAATACAGACGCTCTGAAGAGATAAGCAACAAATTAGACTTCATGCTTGTTTAGAATGTACATAGCTAATAAAGTGAAAAAGAAGAGCTACTTTAAAGAATCCTCAGACTCTAGCTATATCTCTTTTATAGAGTATGTCATGTACCCCTAATAATGGTTAAAACTCTATGTGACAGCACCAAAATAATTACTGCCGATGGTATAATTTCCCCCCACTTTTATTGTGGAGTAAAAGTCTGGATGTGTATAAAATGACTCAAAGGCAAATTCTCGAGGGCCTCATATTCCAAGGGCTGTGTATTTCACCACCTACTTTGGTCCTGTTACTTGTCATTAGTTAGAGTTGGCCCTTAGGATTTTAAAAACTATTATGTTAAATTACAGAGGTCATTTGGATGAAGTATAATAAATAAGAATGTTGTAAGATGGACAAAAGAATGACATTAATCAAAAGAGATGGTGATTCATTACAGTTTTGATTGAACAGCTGTGACCATCACAATACCCTGAGGATTGTTCCTGGGAGAACACTTGTTCTCAGTACTTCGAAACACATTTGATGAAACTGTAAAAACGTTTAGCTAAAGCCACTGTGCCCTCTTGTGATCTGCATGTCAAACTACAGCACAATGGAAATAAGATATTGATTGAACAAGTAGTCAGTCTGCTTATGTACGTTGATGACACTTGTGTGCTCCAGCCCATGCTTAGCAAATTACTACAGAATCTCAGCTATAATTGGGTTAAATTAATTATTTTAATGTGGCTATGATTTTTATTTGAATGGTCTTCCAAATATTGCATAAAAGAAACAAAAACAGTTAAAAGAAAAGGTAGAAGTCTGTTACCTAAAATACAAATGAAGTCAACTTTTAATTTAATCATTGAGTGGTAATCGAAATATAAATAACATATGTTCTCCAACTGGACCATAAATGGATCCAAGGGAATCTCATATCTGATCAGACAAGGTTCATTAAATAATTAATGACTTTTCCATATTTGCTAGCTTAATAGTGAAACTAAAAGAAATCAACAACAATGGCATTTTTTTTTTACTTTTCATCCTGTTTATTATCTAGGTGTTAGTCTAGGGGTGCGGTTGGTTAGTTCAGTTGGTTGGATGATTAATAGTGATGCCAACTGTGTGGATTCTGTTCCCATACTGGCTAAGGCTAAGAGAACGATTCTCTTTCTCAACCTCTCCACTTGCCTAAAGTATGGCAATCCTCAGGCTAAGTCACCACCAGTCATCCATCTGATGAATAAAGCTACCCTATGGTCTGGTAGGACTATGGCAACTTCATATCAGGAACGCTGTCACTATGAATTGAAGATCTGTTGCACAAGAATAATTCGGATGTTGAGTTGGATTTAGTTCTACCATTCGAGGTTGCCAATGGGAATCATTGAAGCAGGAAGAATACATCTGCCTGAATCTAATCAAGTAGCAGCAAGCTCCTGAATATCTGCCAGGCAAACCTGGTGCCCGATCTCATGGCAGGAGTGTCTCTGATAATTGTTCATGACAGAAATCCTTTAACAGATGACCTTCTGTAGCAAACAGAAGTTTGGGGCGGCACAGTGGCTCAGTGGTTAGCCTCACAGCACCAGGGTCCCAGGTTCAATTCCAGCCTTGGGTGACACTCTGTGTGGAGTTTGCGCATTCTCCCAGTGTCTGCGTGGGTTCCCTCCGGGTGCTCCAGTTTGCTCCCACAGTCCAAAGATGTGCAGGTTAGGTGAATTGGTCATGCTCAATTGCTCATAGCGTTAGGTGCATTCGTCAGAGGGAAATGGATCTGGGTGGGTTACTCTTCGGAGGGTTGGTGTGGACTTGTTGGGCCGAAGGGCTTGTTTCCACACGGTAGGGAATCTAATCTAATCTAATCAACCATTCTGTGCAAGGGCTAAAATTGAACCCAGGTAATATTGTCAGGCATATGAACATCACAACAGAAAATCTTTGAAGTCCAGGTAGAATTCTGGATGTAGGTTTGCTTGCTGAGCTGGACGGTCGTCACCCGATTAGGCAACATCTTCAGTGGGTCTCCGGGCAAAGCACTGCTGATGATCTCTGCTTTCTATTTATTTGTTTGGGTTTCTTTGGGGTGGTGATGTAATTTTCTGTTCTTTTTCTCAGAGGATGGTAGATGGGGTCTAACTTGATGTGTTCCCGTTGGAATACCATGCATCTAGTCTCATTCGTGTCTCTGTTTGGCTTGTCCTAGGACGGATGTTTGTCTGAGTCAAAGTGGTGTCCTTCCTTATCTGTATGTAAGGATACTAGTGAGAGAGGGACATGTCGTCATGAACATGAACATGAGAGGGTCATGAACATCAACTAGCCACAAAACAACCTTCTCTCATATCATTAATCATAATTCCAGAAAACAGCAATGGACCAAAGATCCACTTTCTGTGCTGTTAAAAAAAACCTCTGTGACTTTATCATTCTATGACAGTATAAATTATAAATGTAAAATAGATTACTAAAGTCAGGTATAACCTAACATAACAATGAATAGTGTTACACAGATGTCTTGGAGGACTTAGGTTTTGAAGGATTGCAGAAAAAAAGTATTATTTCAAATTCTTTGGATATACCTGGAGTAGTTTCTTTGAAAGAGGCCATTGAAAGCTTCCTGTGGACAATGGAGATTACTTCATCAAGGCTTCTTGAAAATCATACAATTGGTGACAGTAGATTGTATTATTGACCCCGCTGGAGTTGTGTTTTGGATAGTGACTGACTTGGACAGTTGCTTCTTTTATTTGGTTTGGCTGGATAAAACCTGCTAAGACCACGTTGAGTCAGGTGAAAGCTTGCTAATAACAAGCTTCACAGCTGATTCCTCTTATTTTGAAAGAAACTCCTCTTGTTGAGTTCACCTTGAAAACATTTGTTATCTTGAAAGAGCAATTGAAGAATCATCTCAAGAGTGTATTTCCTGTGCAGTCTGTGTTTCGAAGACCTCAGGGACAGGACTAGTGACTTGGTCATTTGAGCAACAGTCTCGGCAAAATCCTGTGCTTTATCTTTCTGCTTTCCAAAAGAGAATCCATTGGCTAAAGTGTTGTTTTGTTTTCCAAAACACCAATCTCTATTCTTTACTCTCATTTCCTGAAGAGTGTCTGTGTGTCTGCCTGGGGGTTAGTTAGAATGATAAGCATTTATACTTCTGTATCACTATCTAGTGCTGACTAATAACTGCATCTTTATTAAAATGTTTCATTTTCATAATAAACCCATAATTGCTTTTATTAAGAAACCTGATTGATAGATATTTTTTTTCGTTTATTTAAAGTTTAACATAAGGTGTTTACATGGTTTTCTTGGGAACTGACATAAGTATTTTTACATTGCAACCTGTGGAGAAGTAGCAATAGAATGATAGCGTGATCCTCCAGCATAACAATAGCTATTTACAAGTGTTATTGTTTGTTAGCATCATTCTTGTAAATCTGTAACAAATCAGTAACATTTTATTGTATTTGTTTCCTAAATAAATCATCACTAATTCTTAAAATCAGAGTTGTTCATGTTTCAATCCAGCATGCTAATTTTGTATAAAATATTTCACGCTCTTTGTAATTTAGATGTTATTTAGTCGGGTTACTTCACTTTTCAATTGAATTGAATAGAGTGATACAGACAGCACTCAACACATCATTGCAATTAGTCAGTTCTAAAAATCTAAGATTGAAACAAGAATATAATTGGAATCTATTCATTGAAATTTTATTTTTATCTCTCAATACAATTAAAAGTAAAAAAAAGATGCATGTAAAAAGAAATTGTGCAGAAGTTCTCAAATGAATTAAGTTGAAGCCTCTTCTGAATAACAAACATGAGAATCGAATAAACAGTGACAATCATCAATGCCTTGTGATTGTGTAACCCAATTGCCATTGAATAAATATTCCTTCAAGTACAGCATTTCACTAGAGAATGTAATAATTTTACACTACTAACAGATTTAAGAGTAAATGCAGCATGTTTGATATCATTAAAACATTATCAGATTTAATATGGCAAAAAAGATCAAAGGTTCCTGTCATTCATTAAATATAGGGAATTTATAAAGCTTTTTTCATAGGTATAGTTAGGATTTTGGTACAGTTTTTGCTCAGCAGATATCTTGACCATGATGTTGCAGAGCTCAACCCAAGAAAAAAAAATTCCCATCAGTTATTAAACAGATTTGGTATGAAACATTGGGCAAATTACCTTGCATTATTAAAGCTTCATTTTTAAAAAAATCTGTATCTATTGAGAAACAAGGGAACAAACCATATTGAAAATACAAATAATAGAAAGAAAGACTCTGTCAAGCAACTCACATGGGGAAAAGAGATTTAACTTTGTGATTTAATATTTAATTAATGGCTTTAAATAAAATTTTCATGACAATTCCTGGCCCTTCTCCCCTCACCCTGCCAAAGGAACAGAAATAATTCTTCCAGTGGTGTTAATGGATAATGATGTCTGATGATTATATGAAAACTTGTGTTCTAATGTGGACAGAACTATTGATATCTTTTAGTTTAACTTATGATGTACTTATATTAAGCAGGGAGAAAACATAGCACTAGTTTCATTTTAAATTTTGAGATTTGAGTATGATGCCAGGTTGTCTGGAATTTGTTCCAGAGACCCTTTCTTAAGAAAAAAATTAAGGTGAATTGTTCAGTGTGTTAGAAAATATTATGACGCGGAGGTGAACCCCTCTGTTAATTAACCCAAACACCCAGAAAAGCTCAACTCACAATTCAAATTTAACCAATCAGTTCAAATTATGCCCCAGGATGATAAAATACAATTATGTTTGAAAATATTGTTTTGCCACAAAATTTTTCTCTTAACTGCTTATTATCTGCCTCCAACTCTATGACAATATGCTGTTCCAATAAGATACTTATTAAAATTATATCAACTTAATTTCAAAATCACACAGCTGAGGTTGTCTTCTCTGTTTTTCTTTTTCCAACTGAGGACCTCCCTGAGTCATCTTCTTTCTTTTTACTGCTAGTATGTTTCATTAAAAAGTTACCTTTGATAAGAGTGTTTCCTAATTTCTTGGAAAGTGACGTGTTAGCTCCTGTATGTTTCTTTCTCAATGGCGGTTGCTGTCTGACTAATTTTCAAAATGTTTTTATACTGTCTCCCTTAAAATCAGATAATCTCAGTGGTTCGATGTTGGCAAAACAATAAATTTGAACACAATTGTATTTTATCATCTTGGGGCATAATTTAAACTGATTAGTTAAATTTGAATTGTTGTCAAAACAGCAAATAAAACTCAGGCATCCATTTCACAGCCAAATGTTACATATTTTCAATTTTTTCAGTATACATTTAGACTGCCATCTAGTCATACCACAGGTGCTTGTGAGCTCTCAGTTCAAAACAGCATTCACTTACTCTTAAAGGTATAGTATATGCCTTCAACTTCATAACAAAAACAAAGATAGGAGAGAGAAAAAAAAACAATTGCCTTGTGACAAGGAGTCCTATGACACAGATTGACAGAGGCATTAACTGGTTATTTAATCTAAAAACAACACTGTCCAGGAAGTCACAGAGTGTGCATGCTCATTTCAGAGAGAGAATCAGATCATTTTGGATCATCCCGTAAATTTAACAGTGCAGCTTAGCAGTTTCCAAAACAGTCAGGATTGAAGAAAATAGGTCCTGAATGGATTTGGCAAAAGGAAGATGTGTAAGACAAATGAGAAACAGAAGTTCTGCTACTAAGTTTCCCTCTTGAGTACACGCAATGAGAATTTCTGAGGTAGAGATGATTATGTTTCATGTCATCAGTCTTTTCTTACTCTTCTATTTCTTCTTGCTCCAACAAAGCTGCCTGGCCAGTTTGCAATTCTTGTGCATATGAAAGGTAACAACACAAGTGTAGGGTTAGAGTGCAGGAGGGGAAGTAAATGGTGCACATTCTGATTGGCACAGAGGGGTTGGACCAAAGGGTCTGTTTTTATGTGGTATGATTCTTTAGCTCAATGCTTCTATTTAGAACAAACATGTGCAAATTCTTATTTGGAAGCGATAAGAGGATGAGGACAAGTGGAATGTAACAAGGAGCATTAGGTATCAGCATACATTCATCTTCAATACTTTCAGGTCCCATCTTTTTACTTAGCTTCAATCTGTTCCACCAAATTCCTCTGACAATGCAATAACTTATCCACATTAATCCCATTAAAATCAAAGCATTGGAAACCTTGCTTTTTCCATAACTGTTTCTGTATTTTCCTCATTAAAGATACATGATATGTAATTTGTAATCAGCCTTGGTCATGCCACAGGAATTAGAAATTCAATGTTTGGATCCTTGAAATGTATTATTTAAGAT
Organism: Chiloscyllium plagiosum; assembly: GCF_004010195.1. Taxonomy (NCBI): domain Eukaryota; kingdom Metazoa; phylum Chordata; class Chondrichthyes; order Orectolobiformes; family Hemiscylliidae; genus Chiloscyllium; species Chiloscyllium plagiosum. The sequence continues at coordinate 43,942,595 of NC_057723.1, forward strand.
TTGAATTTTATATTATTGTATCGTTATCTGGTATTAATCCATTACAATAGAATTAGGATAGAATTTATTTGCATTTATAATTAAATTACATAATATCTACAATCCTGATTTGTCATGTGAGGGATAATTTTTGTCGCATTTTCCAGAACTCCTTGTTATATATTTAATGAACAGCATGGAAAAGTAGCAGACATTTTAGCAGCTTATGCATTTACCTTGGGGTTTCCATAATGTTCTGGCAGGGAAACCTATAAACGCCAAGGCCCACATTCTAAAAAAAAATCAGCTAGGACCTGAATTAGTACTAAATAAAAGCAGTTTAAATTCTGAAATGAATAACTAGCATATTTAAATCAGTTCAAATCATGTTTTTTTAACTATTGAGGCAACAATTCAAATTTTCTACAGCAGTCTACTAATGCAGAGTCTCAAGTTCAAAAATGGCAACAACCTCCATTTAAATAACATGTTTGATATCGTGAAATGGTCCAAAGTATGTCACAGGAGTGTTTTGAAACAATTGTGAATACTGAGTCACAAAAGGAGATACTGGGAAGAGAGAACAAAAGTTTGTTCAAAGAGTAGTTTCTAATGATCTGTTTGCTGACAGCAATGCACTGGACTCATGCACAGAATATTAAAACGATTATTGAGGATGAAAAGTTTTACTTTGTTTCATCCTTTATTTACATGACCATTGTAAAATATTATCACAATATGCTGGTTTATTTTTCAGTACTCTAATTAATTAATTTTTGTTGGAAGTACCACAGTTTATTTTCAACTGCATATGCATATTAAGTCAAGGTATGAATTTTAAAATAAATGTTCACTTTTGTTTTTCTGTTTATTTTGGTAGTCCAACGTAAGATTTCAGTAAAGTATTATCTTTAATTGGTATTTGTAAATATTTGTAATTATATTTATAAGAGATATTGCTGATAATCTGCATGTTCCCTGATGCCAATTAATGCAGCTAATTTTTAAACTGACGTAAGGAGGCACTGAAGAAATTTCAGATCTAGGGTACTGGCAACTGAATTCTTAATGGTTGGCTGAAGAAAATCAGAGATAAGGCAAAGGATAAAATTGGGGCAGTATGGAAATCTTGGAGAGTTGCAGGTGTGAAATAAATTAAAAGTTAAGGATAGGGAGGTGGTGGTGGCATTGGGAAGAGTAGATGAGAATATTACCATCACTGTATTACTAAATAGGAAGTAAATGTAAATTACCAAGCATAGATGTTAGGTGACTGGGAATTGATGTGAGTTGGGATATGGACAGCAGAGCTTAAGATGAGTTCAATATTATGGAGTGTGGAGTGTCGGTGATCAAACAAGATAACTCTGGAACAGTTAAGTCGACAGGTAACCTAGAAACACAGTTGAGAATTTCAGAAGTGAATGAGCTGAGGCAGGGAAGACACATATGATTTTACAGATGTAAATATGTGCAGTTCTGATGATGGAAGATATATGGGGTCGGAAGCTGATCTCAGGGTCAAATAGATGCAACCTCACATGATGCAACCTCACATGATACAAGCTCACATGATGACATTGCAAATGAATGGAGTGACTTAGCAGGAGTGCATACAAGAAATTTGCATGATGCAAGAGATGATCTCCCAACATTCCAGGTGAATGAGACTTTATACTGCTGCAATGCACATGTAAAACGTAGGGTTTCCATTCAATGTGTCATTGGTCACTTGTACCACTTGAGTATGAGGAAAGAAATAACTTAATTACAGTGTTATCCTATAATATGATTATAATATTATAATACCATAATATTAATTTGTAGTGAAAGATTTTAACATATTATATTAAGTTCCAACTCTACATAGAGCCGTAGAGATGTATAGCACAAAAGCAGATACCTTGGTCCAACTCGTCCATGCCGACCAGATATCCTAACCTCATCTAGGCCCACTTGCCAGCACCAAACCCTTCCTATTCATATACCCATCCAGATGCCTTTTAAATGTTGCAGTCATAGTAGCCTCCACCACTTCCTCTGGCAGTTCATTCCATACACATACAAATCTCTGCGTGAAAATGTTGCCCCTTAGGTCTCTTTTATATCTTTCCCCTCTCAGCTTAAACCTTTGTTCTTGACTCCCCCACCCCAGGGAAGAGACTTTATCTATTTATCCTATCCATGCCTCTCATCATTTTATAAACCTTTATAAGGTCACCCCTCAGCCTCCAATGCTCCAGGAAAACAGCCCTAACCTATTCAACCTCTCCCTATAGCTCAGATCCTCCAACACTGGCAACATCCTCGTAAATCTTCTCTGAACCCTTTCAAGTTTCACAACATCCTTCCAATAGGAAGGAGACCAGAATTGCATGTAATATTCCAAAAGTGGCCTAAACAATATCTTGTACAGCCGCAACATGATCTCCCAACTCCTGTACTCAATACTCTGACCAATAAAGGAAAGTATATCAAATGCCTTCTTCACTATCCTATTTACCTGCGACTCCACTTTCAAGGAGCTATGAATCTGTACTTTGTTCAGCAACACTCCCCAGGACCTTACCATTAAGTGTTTAAGTTCTGCTAGGATTTGTTTTCCCAAAATGCAACACCTCACATTTATCTAAGTTAAACTCTATCTGCCACTTCTCAGCCATTGGCCCATCTGATCAAGATCCCATTGTAATCTGAGGATGATCTCCCAACTCCTGTACTCAATACTCTGACCAATAAAGGAAAGTATATCAAATGCCTTCTTCACTATCCTATTTACCTGCGACTCCACTTTCAAGGAGCTATGAATCTGTACTTTGTTCAGCAACACTCCCCAGGACATTACCATTAAGTGTTTAAGTTCTGCTAGGATTTGTTTTCCCAAAATGCAACACCTCGCATTTATCTAAGTTAAACTCTATCTGCCACTTCTCAGCCATTGGCCCATCTGATCAAGATCCCGTTGTAATCTGAGGTAACTTTCTTCGCTGTCCACTATACCTCCAATTTTGGTGTCATCTGCAAACTTACTAACTATACCTCCTTTGGTCTCAACCAAATCGTTTATATAAGTGACAAAACGTAGTGACCCAGCACCAATCCTGTGGCACTCCACTGGTCACAGGCCTCCAATCTGATAAACAACCCTTCACCACCACCCTCTGTATCCAAATGGCTAGTTCTCCCTGTATTCCATGAGATCTAACATTGCTAACCAGTCTCGCATGGGGCACCTTGTCGAATACCTTACTGAAGTCCATATAGATCACGTCCACCACTCTGTCCTCATCAATCCTCTTTGTTGATCTTGTCTAACCTTTTCCATCACTGTTTTAAAACTAATAGAACTCTGATCGCTGGCCCCAAAGTACTTCTCCGCTGACACCTCAGTCACCTGGCCTGCCTTATTTCCCAAGAGTAGGTCAAGTTTTGCACCTTCTCTTGTAGGTACATCCACAGACTGAATCAGAAAATGTTCTTGTATGAACTTAACAAATTTCTCTCCATCTAAACACTTAACAATATCACAGTCCCAATCTCTGTTTGTAAAGTTAAATTCCCCTACCATAACCACTCTATTATTCTTACAGATAACTGAGATCTCCTTCCAAATTCATTTCTCAATTTCCCTCTGACTATTAGGGGATCCATAATACAATCCCATCCAGGTATCATCCCTTTCTTATTTCTCAGTTTCACTCAAATGACTTCCCTGGATATATTTCCGGGAATATCCTCCCTCACTACAGCTGCAATGCTATCCCTTATCAAAAATGCCACTCTCCCTTCTCACTTGCCTCCGTTTCTGTTTTTCCTGTAAGGATTTGTATCCTGGAACAGTAAGCTGCCATTCCTGTCCATCCCTGAGCCATGTTTCTGAATTGCTAATGATATCTCAGTCCCATGTTTCTAATCATGCCCTGAGTTCATCTGCCTTCCCTGTTAGACCTCTTGCATTGATATAAATGCAGTTTAATTTATCAGTCCTATCTTGTTCTCTGCTTTGTCCCTGCTTGCCCTGACTGACTTGTTTCTTTTCTCAACTGTACCAGTCTCAGATTGATCTCTTTCCTCACGTTATAAAGTAAATTTGACGTAATATTTTGCAACTATATATATTTTTGGTATAATATATATTGATAAACAAGTTTATCCAACTCATTGATTATGTAAATAAAATTTTGTACATGAATATAATATTTTTCTCTTTAATATTCCATATTAGAGTATTTACATAGCTTCCTGATGCTACCTAGTGGCAGAAATTCAGTACTGCAGAAGTGAAACACAACTTAAATCTGCCTCCGGTATCAATTAATTACCAACAGTTTTGTTCCAAAACATACAAAATTGTTGAGGCAGATGGTGAGTCTGTTTCTAGAGAATTGCCAAATAATAGTTAGTTTCAAGAATATCAGATGTCAGGCTCTGTCAGATGTCACTGTTTCTCCTCTGATGTTCTGTTCCACACAGAATGTTAGTGCAAGCTCTGCTTGATGCATTATCGATCAGAAGGTCAGAAAATCAAACTTTTGCTCATTCTGTGATCTTGTCTTTAAACTGGTCGTATCTTGATAGAAGTGGATGTCAACAGCATTCACTCCTTAAAACCCAGAATTTTTGTAGTTGGAATAGTGAAACACATATACAGCAATACAAATCCACATAGATTTCTGTGAAGGGGAACCTGCATATTTATATACTGATGTATGTGAAAACTTTTGTCAGAACCCACTTGGGAGAATGTGCTGATATTTGAGTCTCACTGCTTACTGGGTTGACACAAAAGTGAAAAATTTAACCAAGTTACTCAAAGCCCCCAATTTATCTGTCTGATAAATCCAGGTTAACAGAAATCATTGGTGAGGCTTCTATTTAATACAAACTATTATTTATTACAAATAAATCAATTCTAACCACAAGTAAACAGAAAGATAAATTATCAACACATAACATTAATAGCTGAAATTCTAGCCCTTCTTAAACCTCATAGACACATAGAAATATAGACAAACAAGCAAATATGAATGTTATGCATGAAAGAAAACATATTGGTGAAACACAGTTCAACAGCACCAGACAATAAATTTCAATGATGAGTCCCTTTTTCTTCCTTCAAGTCCTTCTGATCTCCAATTTTCCTGACGAGGTCCTTTCAGCTCTTTTCTGAAGGCATATGTAATACTTTCCAGTGGCTGAAAGCTTGGTGTAGAGAAATTGGTTCCCATTAATGTAACACCTGCAATGGGGAGACATAGAGCTGGAACAGACTTCATTTAAATCATACTGCAACCAGTGTCCTAGCAACTGTGTAACTGACTGGGCAAAACATTGGCAAATGGAGTATAGTGTAAGAAAATGTTCACTTTGGAAGGGAGAACTAAAGAACAGTATTCTTTAATTTGAGAAAAAATTCAGAAAGCTGCAACACAAATGGATCTGAGGAGTACTTGTGCACAAAACCTGGAAAGGTAGCACTTAGATGCAGTAAGTAATCAGAAAGACTGTTGGCCCTTTTTCAAGGTATTAGTCTATAGAGTCATAGAGTCATAAAGATGTACAGCATGGAGACAGACCCTTTGGTCCAACTCGTCCATGCCGACCAAATATCCCAACCCAATCTAGTCCCAGCTGCCAGCACCTGGCCCATATCCCTCCAAACCTTTCCTATTCATATACCCATCTAAATGCCTTTTAAATGTTGCACTTCCACCAGCCTCCACCACTTCCTCTGGCAGCTCATTCCATACACATACCACCCTCTGAGTGAAAAGGTTGCCCCTCAGGTCTCTTTTATATCTTTCCCCTCTCACCCTAAACTTATGCCCTCTAGTTCTGGACTTCCTGACCCCAGGGAAAAGGCTTTGTCTATTTATCCTATCCATGCCCCTCATAATTTTGTAAACCTCTATAAGGTTGCCCCTCAGCCTCTGATGATCCAGGGAAAACAGCATCAGCCTGTTCAGCTTCTCCCTATAGCTCAAATCCTCCAACCCTGCAACATCCTTGTAAATCTTTTCTGATTCCTTTCAAGTTTCATAACGTCTTTCCGATTGGAAGGAGACCAGAATTGCAGATAATAGTCTAACAGTGGCCTAACCAATGTCCTGTAAAGCCGCAACGTGACCTCCCAACTCCTATACTCAATACTCTGACCAATAAAAGAAAGTAAACCAAACACCTTCTTCACAATCCTATCTACCTGCGACTCCACTTTCTAAGAGCTATGAACCTGCACTCCAAGATCTCTCTTTTGAGCAACACTCCCTAGGACCTTACCATTAATTGTATAAGTCCTGCTAAGATTTGCTTTCCCAAAATGCAGCACCTCGCATTTATCTGAATTAATCTCCATCTGCCATTTCTCAGCCCATTGGCCCATCTGGTCAAGATCCTGTTGTAATTTGAGGTAACCGTTGCTATCCACTACACCTCCAATTTTGGTGTCATCTGCAAACTTACTAACTGTACCTCTTATGCTCGCATCCAAGTCATTTGTGTAAATGACAAAAAGTAGAGGACCCAGCACCAATCCTTGTGGCACTCCACTGGTCACAGGACTTCAGTCTGAAAAACAACCCTCCACCACCACCCTCTGTCTTCTACTTTTGAGCCAGTTCTGTATCCAAATGGCTCGTTCTCCTTGTGTTCCATGAGATCTAACCTTGCTAACCAGTCTCTCATGGATAACCTTGTTGAACGCCTTACTGAAGTCCATATAGATCACATCCACCGCTCTGACCTCATCAATCCTTTTTGTTACTTCTTCAAAAAACTCAATCAAGCTTGTGAGACATGATTTCCCACACACAAAACCATGTTGACTATCCCTAATCAGTCTTTGCCTTTCCAAATACATGTCCATCCTGTCTCTCAGGATTCCCTCCAACAACTTGCCCACCACCGACGTCAGGCTCACTGGTCTATAGTTCCCTGGCTTGTCCTTACCACCCTTCTTAAACAGTGGCAACACGTTTGCCAACCTCCAGTCTTCCGGCACCTCACCTGTGATTATCGATGATGCAAATATCTCAGTAAGAAGTTTAGCAATCACTTCTCTAGCTTCTCATAGAGTTATACGGTACACCTGATCAGGTCTTGGGGATTTATCCACCATTATGCATTTCAAGACATCCAGCACTTCCTCCTCTGTAATATGAACAGTTGGGAAGTCTAAGTCCATCTATACAAGATTCTGGTTAGACCACGTTTGGAGTGCTGTGAACACTTTTGATTCCTTTATATAAGGAAAGATTATTTGGAGCAGTTTAGAGAAGTTTCACCAGGATGGTTCCTGATATGGAAGGAATGGCTTATGTGCAAAGGCTAAACAGGTTGCAACTCTATTCATTGCAGTTTAGAAGAATGAGAGCTGATGTCATTGAGATATATAGGATTCTTACGATGTTTGACAGGATAGGTGCTGAGAAGATGACAGAAAGCAGGAAACTATGGACTAGTTCGGTGATTTTTTTTGTCATTGGTAAAATGCTATAGTCCATTATTAAGGAATACGTAACAGGGTATTTAAAAACAAACTTATTGAAATTAACAGGATTAACATGGTTTTGTGAGAAAGAAACCACGTTAGATGAATTTGTTAGAATTCTTTGAGGATGTAATGAGTGAAGTTGACAAAAGAGAACTGGTGGTTGTAGCGCATTTGGATTTCCAAAAGGCATTTGATAAGATACCATGTGAAAAGCTATTGCACAGATAAGAGTTCACTGGCAGAATTTAATGTAAGAATGTATGAAGCCACGCAATATGGTAGAAGGAATCAAAAGACAGATAATTACTTAAATTGAGAGAGGCACAAAAAAGTGCAGCAGAGAGAAATCTGAATATTCTTGACCATAATACACAAACTCTTACCCCTAAATTTGCTGGGTTAACCAAATTAAGAAAAAAAACATGTAAAGCATGCTCTATTGAAAAGTTAATCAGTCTGATGATGGCATAAAGAGCAGAAAGGCTACTGGATTTAATGTTCTGTGTGACAGGGCATATACAATAATGGTAGGTGTCTTTTCCCTAGGATAGGGGATTTCAAGACTAAGGGGTATATTTTTCTGGTGAATGGAAAGAGATTTAAAAAAGACATGGTGCAAATGTTTGACATGGAGGGTGGTTCGTATGTGGAATGCAGTTCCTGAAGAAGTGGTGGATGAGGGCACACTTACAATGTTTAAAAGACACTTAGATAAACACATAAGTAGAGGTTTAGAGGGATATGGACCAGGAGCATTCAGGTGGGACTAGTTTAGTTTGTAATTATGTTCAGCATAGACTGATTGGACTGAAGGGTCTGTTGCTATGCTGTATGACTCTATGTGTCTTTAAATCAAGTGCTACAAATTCATTAATGATAAATGAATTTTCACAGAGCAACTGGGCTGAAGTTCTCTTTGTAACAGACCAGGGAACTACCAGATAGTTTGACAATATGTCAACTAAACAGAGAGTGCTTGTTCGCAGATCTGTGTTGTGTTAATTGTTGATTGAATGGTATTAAAGTGGGCAGCAGTGTGAGCAAGCTAAACTGAGCAATAAGTATCTTTACAGAGAAAACAAGCAAGTCTTAATGAGTATTTCACCAAACTGGCCACGATAGGTGATAGGTTTGTGATGCTTGTCAGTGATCAAACCGATCAAAATGTTGGAGACTGGATAGTATTAATGTTTTCACACACAGTCAACCAGCCAGCGAGAGATATAGTTAACCAGTTGAGGATGGGTCATGTGATCCACAACTGACATTTAAGACAGAGTGGCTGATCACCTGTTTCAGTCTGGTCCTCAGCCAAGCCCATTTAAACTGGTCCACTCACTATCGTAAGCATTGTATGGGTTAGCTTAAAATGTCATATATTCTGCAGTATTTTTGTAGTGTTGTGCTTTAATAAATAAAAATTGGATACATCCTCATTGTTGGGAATGCCTGGATTATTGATACCCAGAGTAAATCTGGAGGATGAGGGAAAATAGGAATAATGATCTGAGGTGTAACAAGTAATTAAGAAGGCAAATGGATGTTGAATTTTAATAATAGAGAAACGTTGTTACAATTATATTAGTATGGCAACAGCTGGAGCACTGTGTACAGTCTCGGTCCTCCAAATGTTGTACTGTCATCGGAGGCAGTTCAAAAGAGATTCACTATTCTGAATTCTGGGATGAAGGTGTTGATCAATCAGCAATGGATAAACAGATTAGGACTTTAATCATTAGAGATTAGAAGAATGAAGGGTGATCTTACTAAATAGTACAAGATTCTGAGGGTCTTAACAGAGTTAATGTTGAGATAATATTCCTACTACTGGGGGACACTCCAACTGGGAGGGTGGCCTTAGTTACATTATAAGGCAATACCAACTTAACATTGACATACAAAGACATTTCTTCTCTCAGAGGGGCAATGAATTGTGGGAAGCGATCACGGACTCAAAATCAGACAATCTAAATTGACTCACAGCAGGAGAAATCAGTTCTAACAGAAAATTGATCAAACTAAATCAAACAGCTTCCAGCGGTTATCGGCTACAGAGAACAGTGGAAACCAAGATCAAAGATGTTACAAAAGTTCAGGGGAACCAATTATAATCAGCCTGAGAGTTGTGATTTGGAAAAGTATCAATCAGACTTCCTGGCATGTTGACTGCCTATGTGCACTTTACATCTCTTGGCATGGCAAAGGTATTGGCTTAACCCTGTTGAATGATTTGTATCCAGCTCTTGCCCACATTTGCCAAAGACCACAGAACATTCTGGAAGTTCCAGTGCAAGGTGGAGGATCAAACACACCACAACCTGGAAGCCATCCTTTCAGTGAAGACTCAATGAAGACTCGACCTGGCCCAGCAGCAGAGTTCCATGCGCCTGGAAAGAGAAAGAGAGAAGAAAAGAATGATCCTAACAACTGCATGATTCACCTTCATGGAAGAGAGCCTGCCCTATGTCAGAGGAAAAGGAGATTCCAAAGGCCCAGCTCAAACATGTGGATTGTTGTGGGTAATATACTTTGTCAGGTGGATAGTGCTAGATAAGGAACAAATATTGTGGGAATTTGGGAAATGCTCACATGGCGTTTCCTACAAGAAACGCACGGGGCGGCACGGTGGCACAGTGGTTAGCACTGCTGCCTCACAGCGCCAGAGACCCGGGTTCAATTCCCGTCTCAGGCGACTGACTGTGTGGAGTTTGCACGTTCTCCCAGTGTCTGCGTGGGTTTCCTCCGGGTGCTCCGGTTTCCTCCCACAGTCCAAAGATGTGCAGGTCAGGTGAATTGGCCATGCTAAATTGCCCGTAGTGTTAGGTAAGGAGTAAATGTAGGGGTAGGGTATGGGTGGGTTACGCTTCGGCGGGTCGGTGTGGACTTGTTGGGCCGAAGGGCCTGTTTCCACACTTAATGTAATCTAATCTAATCTATAAGAAACTGTTGCCTTTGAAATATTCTGTGCAGATACTTTGTTCAGTGTTTTACTCATAAAAGAAATTTATACAGATGGTCTTACTGTATGAGACAAAGAAAGGATTGTGGTTCGAATTTAGTTTTAATAAAACACTCACACGTTAAAAAAACACATCTCTTAACACAAATTAAGTTAATTTTCTCCAAATTAGGATGACTGCCTATAACCCACATACTACCCGCTCTGGTGAACTTGATTGACCTGTGGGATTCAATTCACTGAACTCCATCAACCAGGCACTTAGTGACTTGTTAATAAGAAGGTGGGTCTCATATGGAGTACTCATTGATCAAGACTTCCCTGAGAAAATGGTCACGTGGTGTCCTTTCTCACGCCTTCTTTCTAAGCCTTTCTGGAATGTTCTCTGAAATCATCCAATGGGGCCACAGGGCAGAGGTCACCTTGCCCAATGAGGTTAGGCCAAGTCATCCTCGGTGTGACCATCTACTTTTTAAATATGATCACTCCATGATGTCAAGAAGTTTGGCCGAAACTGAGGAATCAATCATAATGTCTCTCCCTATCGTTCTTGCTGAGTACTTCTTAATGAATTTTGGCCACTTCTGTTCAATATGCCATACAGATTTGGGCTGGTTCGTATTGAATTGTGACCTGTGGTAATGTGGGCCTCTTTACATTCCATCAGGCCTTGCTTGCAGAAACTGTTTAGCTAATTTTATATTGAGCTTACTTGCTTTCGCTGTTGGCCACTTGGTCATGGAGTATATTGTTAATAAAATCGAGTATTTTGTTAATAAAATCGAGTTCAACAGCAAACCATATTCTGAATTTCTTTGTCTGCCTCGCTGGCAAGAGAACTTAGGTGATGTGTTTTGAATACATAAACTGCTCAATGTGTCCAAAGCAAGGACAATAGAATGTTTCGAATTCCTTATCCCAGAGAATTGCAGAGGTTAAATCACTGAAAGCACTTAAAGAGGAGATAGATAGGATTTTGAAAAGTTGGGGAGTTGAGGGCTATAATGAGAGTGCATGGGAGAAGTTGAGGCCTGAGGCAAATCAGTCATGATCTTGTTGAATAGCAGACAGGTTTAAGGGGCCAAATGACCTAATCCTGTTCCTATTGCTTAGGTTCTTAGAGGTTGAAAGGAGTCACATTATTTGCTCAAATTCTCAGTCATTGGTTAGAGGAAACAGCTTACAGAAAATGGTGGGAAATTTTGTTTTCTTTACTGCAGAGAGAGAAAAACCACAGATACTGCCTCTTGCAGTCTGGGTGCCTCTACCTCTGTGCTGTTGGTGCACAGTTCATACATTTGTTAAGGAGCCAATCAGATAATTGTTGCCATGCTGATGACTCCTGGCATCCATAATTAACTCTAATTGAAAAGCCAATCAGTAGTCTGTCTCTGTCCTCTATCTCTTAAGTTTGCTCTGAACAGAATCCTTAGCAGATTATAAACATTTTCCTCCACTGCTTGAATAAAGCAGCAACTTACAAAGAGTTCCAGAAACTTAATTTTAAAATTGCAGCAACTCATTTCACAGTCTCTAATTTAATACAGTATCCTTTTGCCATTTTGATCCATAACCTAAATAAAATAAAGCAAAACAAAACAATGTGATCTTTACAATTTTTTCACCTATAGTATAAACATTACAAAAATATCAAGTAACAGAAAGAAAAAAAGTGAAGGTGTCGACAGTAATGTACTATTCCATTGTCCCAATGTACAAGTTACATTCTCAGATTTTCAGATACAACAAATGCATCACATACTTTACATTTAATAGAAGTGGATACGTTATTTTGTTAGGAATAGTGCAGTGGTCACAATTAGGAATGATGGATTGCTTTCTGAATATTTAACATTTGTTCAAATGCATCATTTGTACTTCAAAGGACAGAACTTTAACCTTCTTTATCAATTTGCAGCAGGAATGGGGGCAGAAGATGATCAGGAACTGAAAACCACATGATTTTGTTCACAACTTAACCAGTAATGAATGGTGAGGGAAGGAATAATATTTGTTGAAAGATGTCTATTTAAAGAGACCTGAGTAGGGGTCAGAATGTCTCTATTGCAGACCAATGAATGAAGACAGAACAAGAATGAATATAGTGGCATAACACAGGCAAGTTACTCCCTGTTTTCCAAGACACTCCTGGAGATCATGCTGCAGACTGTGAGAGCCGAATGAGAAATGCCATCTGGAGAGGCCAGACTCAAGCGAAACAAGCAGAGTGAAAGTAGATGAGAAGGTCTGCAGCAGGACTGTGGTGGTCATGCAATTGGAGATAGCAATGAAAGAGATTCAATTATTTTAACAGGGCAGGGACGAACAGTGACATCCCACTTTCAGGAGCCAATGCTGTATTCCAGGCTTCACTTGCACAGCAATCCTCAGACCACCTTAATTGCAGCTGCACTGACTTCTCTCTCTGGGTGACAGCTGAACCCTCAGTGGCCAACACTTGCACTTAGCCACATTTTACTGATGTTTCATAGCTTTTCCTCAGAGCCATCCTGTACAAATGTTACCATTCAATTTTTTCGATACAATTCATTTCTCAAATTTATAACTCAAATCTTTCTCTCCTTAGAGCAGAAGAAAGCACAGAACTCCTAGGAGTGACAAAGATCTAGGGATGATGTTCCAATAATTGTCTCCCTGACTGCTCCTCGAGGAGGAGACTTGAAATTGGCAAAGGACTTCAAAAACACAGCTCTCCCAAAAAAACCAGTGACAGAATTTCACATCACACAAATATAGCAACTTGTCAAGTCTCCTTTGACAGCCTCTCTCAAACCGACAGCCTCCAACAGTTAGAAGGATCTGGGCAGCAGGTATATGGGCACCTGACCACCTTCAAATTCCTGTGCTATATCACCAGGAACCAACATCAGATCATCTCATCCGCAGTAAGGACTTATCCCTAGATCTCTTCCTCTTCCAGGTATACATTGTGCATATTTCAATCAACAGTTCTTACAATGTAGTGGCAGCAGTAAAACCAATAGAAAAATTGGGCATGGGATACAGTGCCCAGGTGTACAGGTGTAAAATATAAAACAAAGGTAAGCAGCAGTAGCCAAGTTCCAATGCTAAAGCTAGATACGAGAGTAAGCAGCAGAGTAAGAAAAATGAGCGGAAAATGCATGGTAATCAAAAGAGGCCACAACAGAATGTCTCAGGTAAAGACAGATGAACCATGGTGGCAGATTCCATTGGTGAAACTGAAGGAACCCACAGTAGACAGACCCCATCATTAGAGAAACCTCAGGCAGAGACCTGTGGTAAATGAAACAACCAGATGGTGAAGCAGACAAACTCTCGTGGCAGGCAAAACCTCGGGGGACAAAGGGTGACTAGCAGGTGATTACACAGGTTGAAACCAATAGCAAGCAAAATGGCATACATCACGACAAACAGTCGCAAACAGAATGCAAGATCGATGAAAACACGTTTTACCCGATTCTCAAGGCAACAGGATACAAAGTTGTCCCTTGATGGAGAAGACCCTTTTACTCCCCAAGTCTCTCTACCATAGGGAGGGTCCATATAGGCCACACATCATTGCAATTGGCAGCTAACTTTTCAAGACTTTAGAATCCCTGACACAAGCTAACCAGAGAACAAGTCAGCATGTTCTTGTATCTGATGTGAAACTGTACTGATTGTACACTGTCAAGACAAAAGCTCATTGAAGATTCAGCAAAATATGACCAGACACTGAAGACACTAAAGGAATATTTGGAGGTCAGTTAGCTCAGTTGGTTGGATAGCTACCTCACAATAAAGAGCATTGCCAACAGTTTGAGTTTAGTGCCTGTACCACCTGAGGTTACTGTGAAGGTCTCAACCTTGCCCCTGTTCTGAGGAATAGTGATCCTCAGGTTCAACACAACACCACTCATCTCTTTCTAGTGACAGAGTAGCCCCATGGTCACCTTTTACTTTGATATGACACAGATTTACATGATACCTTTATGAGACCCAGCCACATACCGAAAAGAGCACAGGCTTGTTTGTAAACAACTCACAGAAAACTGCAACAAAGGCACGTTGAAGGAAGAGATAAGACTGAATCCTCAAAGGGAGAAGGGGGGGGGGGTTTAAATGCATGACCAGGCACGATCAGACCTCCTGCAGTCTCAAGAGGACTTCATATTGTGGCAATCAATACAGCCAGCTTGGCTGTCAGAGTTGTGAAAATAGAACAGGCACCCAGTCCCAGAGGAATGAGATTCATTGGGCCAGTTCATGGAGTCAGAATAGATTGTTAGTGGAAAAAGCTTTGATGTGTTTGTTTATATACTGCAAAGGCCAAAAGAGGGCACTGCAGCCCTTTGTTCCAGATGTGCTGCCAAAGGAGTGAAATATGTTGTGCCACCCCAGCAAAGAAAAGTCCATTTCAGGGTTGGATGTCACAGCAAGAAGCTTCCATCTCTGAGGCACCAGTCCCCATCAGGTCCACAAAGGTTCATTGGGAATTGGAAGTAGAGGACTCCCAGCTCTTTGAAGAGCTTTTCCTTCGAGAAATTACCCACACGACTGTGGATTTCTGGAGTTTGATGTGCTTCATCAATGAATACAATTCAAGATTTAAACAGGAGCAGCTGTCTCTAACCCCTCAGATGCTGCACAGGGGCTGACCAGAGCTCCTCTCGCCCTCTGTACTCTGCCTTCAAAGCTCTGGGCACACTCCATTGAGGGTCTTAGCACATGACTGTGAGACTCTAGCACAGGAGGATGAGAAATTTCAGACCCTTTATATTTTTCCAAATCAGTGTTAATTCCTGGCAAACAAAAGGGATGCGTAACCTTCACAATAGTAACAGAGAAAACTCTTTCTGGTCCAGACCACACAGAAGAAGACTCTGCTAATGACATTCTACACCAGCAGCCACAAGGAGATGTCCTTTACTTCAAGGAACAAGGAGAGGAAAGCACCACTAATTACAGCAGCCAGGCTGGAGAGACTTTGGATCTTGCATTGCTTTTTGAGGTGACCTTGGAGTGGGCAACTGCAAAAACATCGCTGAAGAGGTACAACTTGGCGCAGCAATGCAATCTTCCAGAAAATATCAACGATAACTCCTTAAAAAAGACAAGCCTACCCAAACTGCCATGACCAATGACCAATCAAAGGAGCAGCATCTAACTCCACTCCGGGTGCTGAGCTGAGTACATCAGTCCTGAGAGTGCCAGGCCCAGTGAAAGCCAGGGACAAACTGGGATGATGACAAAACTTGACCCCAAAGCAGACACCCAAGAGAAATCACTTTCAAACAACAGAACAAGGATGATCTATGTCATGGAAGATCTGCAAAATGCAAAATGAAGCCTAGAGAATCATGCATCAATAAAGGGTGCCAGAAAGACATTACACAGCTGGAAGACTAATTCAGCATGAACCTAAAAGATACCAGAGACTAGTGTGACAAAACAGAACCCTTGCAGTAAATGGAAGACCCCAAGGGAAGGAGGATCCCCAAAGCCCATGGAGCAGCATGCCCAGACCTTCACAACTACCTAGGGAGGTCGATGCACAACACAGTCACAGGGAGCAGCGGAGCCCGTCAGTCTAGGAAAAGAACCATGCCACAGAGAGTGAGAGGCACGACTTAGTGGCAGGTCCTGCAGCATAAGGCACTCTAAAATTTCCATTCTCTTGATCAAATTGTACATAACATCCTGGTCAGAGCATGGAAAATAGCAATCAACCACATTTATGAAACAATTGACACTGTCGTCACTCTATACTCCTGATGGATTGGAAGAATAGCCAGGTTGAGGTAGGATTCCATTAAAGCACATCCCTAAAGAAAAATGAGCAGCCAATGTTCATTTCCACTTGAGAAGGAAGTGGGGCGGCACGGTGGCCCAGTGGTTAGCACTGCTGCCTCACAGCACCAGGGACCCGGGTTCAATTCCCACCTCAGGCGACTGACTGTGTGGAGTTTGCATGTTCTCCCCGTGTCTGCGTGGGTTTCCTCCGGGTGCTCCGGTTTCCTCCCACAATCCAAAGATGTGCAGGTCAGGTGAATTGGCCATACTAAATTGCCCCTAGTGTTAGGTAAGGGGTAAATGTAGGGGTATGGGTTGGTTGCGCTTCGGCGGGTCGGTGTGGACTTGTTGGGCCGAAGGGCCTGTTTCCACATTGTAATGTAATCTAATCTAATCTAATCAAACTCATCCAACAGCAGTCCTTTACATCCTCCAAGAAAGCTGAGAATATAGTTTACCTTGAATAAATGTAAACATGTTAATGACAGAAAAGAGTAAATATTCATGATGAAAACATGACTGGGAGGTAGACTGAAAGGTAGCAGCTATCAATTGGATAACTGACGACAACACAGTGAGTGATGTCAGGTCATGTGGGGATCTCCCTTTCCCTGCTCTGTATATAATGTACATTGATGAGGAAACAATGTTGGTCACAGATACTTGCTCTACATCAAGCTCTAAGGGCACTTATAATAGCTCCCTTCCAAGGTATATTGGAACCTTATCACCATTCCATCATCCTTATTGTCAAAAACCTACAACACATTGATGATTATGTGGCAAAGTACACAGCAATTACTCAGGACTGGCATGGAAAAATTACCTCTTCAATTTACAGAGTGTATTAGCTTTGTCATATGGAGACTGATCCTGGATGAATTGTGCAAATTGTGTTTCCATATCTTGATATTGGGAGAAATTGTGGACGCTTCAGTGAAGGAAAAAGTTGATTTTGCATCAAGTTTAAACAGAATTTGAGCTTGCTTAAAGAATGTTTTTGCAGCAATTTTGAAACTGCTTGTGACAGTGCTTCCATTGTGACAGTAATCGACCAATTTTATGTTAACAATGGCCTTGATTTACAGAAGATGCTGGTGGTTACATCAGACAGAGCTTCTGTTATACTGGGAAAGAAAAACAGAGTAGCTGCAATCTTGTGACTTAAAATCAAACATTTATCAGAACAGTTGATACTAAAATACTTCTAAGAACAGTGTATACAATGTTTAGCAGGTCAACTGTAAAGAAAGGACAATATGAAGATTTTGCCAATTTTTCAGAGTGTGACACAGTAGTATTTTAACTCATTTAAGTGTAAATCTAGAAATATCTTAGAAATGGATCAATTGGACAACTTATAGAGTCATAGTCCATGCCAACCAAGTATCCTAAATTACTCGAGACCCATTTGGCAGCACTTGGCTCTAAACCCTCTAAACCCTTCCTATTCATATACTCATCCAAATGCTTCTTAAATGTTGCAATTGGACCTGCCCCCACCACTTCCTCTGGCAGCTCATTCCATGCACACACCACCCTTTGCATGAAAAAGTTGCCCCTTATGATCTTTTTTAAATCTTTCCCCTCTCACACTAAACCTATGCCCTCCAGTTCTGGACACACCCACCCCATGGAAAAGACCTTGTCTATTCTCCCAATCCATGCCCCTCATGATTTTATTAACCTCTATAAGGTCACCCCTCAGCCTCTGACACTCCAGGGAAAACAGCCCCAGCCTATTTAGCCTCTCTCTATAGCTCAAATTCCTCCAACCCTGGCAACATCCTTGTAAATCTTTTCTGAACCCTTTCAAGCTTCACAATAGCCTTCCTATAGGAGGGAGACCAGAATTGCACACAATATAGCAGCTGTAACAAGACCTCCCAACTCCTACACGCAATGTGACTTATATTTATGTTTCACCTGGACAAAATGTCAATCTAAATGTAACATATAATCATTGGGCAGCAAATAAAGATAGACACAAAAAGATGCCAACAAAGGAGTAAATAAATTACTCGTACCCTCTCTTGGCCATGTAGTATATGTGGTGTACAAAGCACCACACCTAAATGGATCCCCAGACTTTTAAGCAAAGCAAACAATTTGGTTTATTTTTGCAAGTAGTATAGCTGTAATAATAAAATAATATAAATGCACACATTTAATCATTAATAAGTAAACTGTGAAAGGACATTGTATTATGACTTCTGCTCAATGGATGCAATATGTCACTCAGACTACTTCAGGTTCCTCACAGATTCCAGAAAAATGAGAAAGAACAGCGATGGCAGTGAGCCCTGATCATTGATTCTGGATCTAGTGATACTGTTCTAGTGGCCCTCATGACTGTGATGATACATTGAAGACGTCCACTGGGTCATACACAGGCTACCCATGAGTTACTGGAACACTTTGGTTGTAAAATTTGAACCTTGGTCTAGCTGGGTCTCCACGTTCAGTCCATACTGAGTGAAGAATTGGGTGAACCTTCTCACCACCATTTTGGAAAATGGGGTGCTCAGGTAAACAACCTCTGATAGCCTTGTCTATGATGTCCACAATATGCTGGTAACCCCTTTAGTTTTGGGCAGGGCTCCTACACAGTCCAATAACTCCTTGCAATCTCGTCCCCAAAAGCTGGCACAAGAATCAGAGCTGCAGGGTTTAATGCAGGTCAGGGCATTCCTGGCAGGAGTGATGGAATAACCAAAAAAAATACTTATTACATCCTTGCAGAGCTGTGGCCAGTTGTAGCCACAATATTTCCCTATAGTATCTGGGCACCACTACTTCCTGGTAGATCACCGTCTACTTCTCTTTTTCAGGCCTGTGATGTAGTCTCCATTTCTTTGTGTTTTAACTTGTAGCATTCAGGATCTGATTGTGCCTCAGTTTAATAGGGATGAATTGGAGCTAGTGTTTTAGAGGTGTGTCACTACCAAGGAAGTCTGGCTTACTTCCTCCTTGGATACTTTAGACTCTCAAAACAATTTCAAATAATCAGGCCAGAGGGTGTACTGTCTGGAGTGTCACCTCAGCTCCACTGGTTGAGCTTGTGTGGCCACAGATTATGTAACCGCACAGTCAGAAAAAAATGCTAGGCACTTCCTCTTGCAGTCTTCCTAACCTTAGTGGGCTTCTCAGAGACCACTGGGGATGCTATTAATTTTGGTCCTGCCTGATCATTGTTGAAGAGCATTTTGATCCTGAAACTAGGTACAAACCCCATGGTCATTGGTCCTGACACAAAGTTGCAGTTTAATAAAGTGGAATGGGCATGAAAGCTCCTTCAATCCCTTTTTAGTGGGAAGGTCATACCTTTTCCCAGCAGAAGCATTTGCTGGCCTCAGTATTCCTTATTGTCACTACAGGCTTGCTCACCTCAGCCTGGGGATACGTGGCCATTTTTCCTTTACACATAAATTCTCAGTAACTCTCAGGGATTTGTTTAACCTTATCTTCACACTCAGGAGCGCCGTTACAGATATTCACAGCTACAGTCAGAGCCATAGCCTGGCCTCTGACTTCCATTCTCTTTACATTGTGTATATAACCCAGTAAGTTCCACTGGTATTTCCTGTAGCTCCCAGCAGTTGGCCTAGACATGCCCTACCTTTCGGCAGTTAAAACAAATAGGCTTCTTCTCTTGGAATAAATGGAATTTTTTCAGAGTGAAATGTAGTGACAAGGGAATGGTGCAAGGAACAGTACTTAGGCCCCAGTTATTCACAATATATATAAATGATTTAGATGAAGGAATAAAATGTAATATTTCCAAATTTGCTGATGGCATCAAATCAGATGGGATTATGAATGGTGAGGAGGGTGTGAAGAACCTTCAAGGTGATTTAGACAAGTCAAGTGAATGTGCAAATGTTTGACAGAGGTAATATAATATAGATACGTGAAGTTGTCCACTTTGGGAGGAAAGCAGAATGCAGAGTATTATTTAAACAGTCAGATATTGGAAATGTTGATGCACACAAAGGGATTTGGGTGTCCTTGTAGACTAGTCACTGAAAGCAAGCATGAAGGTACAGCAAGCAAATGGTATGTTGATCTTCATTGCAAAAGGGCTTGAGTACAGGATCAAAGATGCCTTCCTGCAGAATTACAGGGCCTTGGTGAAACCATATCTTGAGTTTTATGTGTGGTTTTGAACTCCTTAATAAAGAAAATAAAAGCTTGCCCTAGAGGGAGTGTAGCAGGCTGAATCCTGGGATGGCAGCTTTGTCACGTGAGGACAGATTGGGCCAACTGTGCCTAGAAGAATAAGAGGGGATCTCATGGGCACTTGCAACATTCTGACAGAGCTGGACAAATCTGGTGGGGGTTCTCCTGGCTAAGGGTCTAGGATAAGGTGTTACTCTTTCAGGATATAAAGTAAACTATTTAGTATTGAAACAAGCAGACATTTCTTCATTTGGAAAGTAATGATTCTGTGGCAATCTCAACCATATAGGTAGTGGAGGCCAACTCACTGCGTATATTGAAGAAAAAAGTAGATTTCTAGACAGTGGAGGCTTCAAAGGTATTGGGAAAGAGCAGGCATATAGTGTTGAGTGGAGTATCACATTGAATGGTGGAGGAGGCGTGATGAACTGAATGGTCTAATCTTTCTCCTGTTTTTTGTTTAGAAAAAGGCTGCTGCTCCTGCTGCTGGTTGTGAAATTGACTTATTCATCATCAAAGCTACAAAAGTTGCTTTCATGCTGCATTGAAGGTTGACATCGAGGGACTGTAGGTCAGTGTGAAGAAGGTCTTTTGCCCGAAACGTTGATTTTCCTTCTCCTCGAATGCTGTCTGATCTGCTGTGCTTTTCCAGCACCACTCTAATCTAAACAGTGTGAAGACAGGCCAAAATCACAGAAATAACTTCCAAACTGTTGAAAATCGGTTCCAAAGCAGTAAAGGGGTATGATCAGAATTCGAGATATGGGCAAAACTCTTTCATCTAGAAAAATGAATTAGCTATCCTGTTTTAGAATAAAAAAGCTTTCCAGCACATCAATTTCACAATATAGTTAATTGCTATTGTGATCTTACCATCTGACCTTGGACAAGTTTAGAGAGTTCAGGGAACCTGTACTCATAGAGTCACAGAGATGTACAGGACAGAAACAGACCCTTCAGTTCAACCCGTCCATGCTGACCAAATATCCCAACCAAATCTAGTTCCACTTGCCAGCACCCAGCCCATATCGTCCAAACTCTTCCTATTCGTATACCCATCCAGATGCCTTTTAAATGTTGCAATTGTACCAGCCTCCACCACTTCCTCTGGCAGATCATTCCATACATGCACCATCCTCTGCGTGAAAAAGTTGGCCCTTAGGTCTCTTTTATATCTTTCCCCTCTCACCCTAAACCTATGCCCTCTAGTTCTGGACTACCTGACCCCAGGGAAAAGGTTTTGTCTATTTACCCTATCCATGCCCCTCATGATTTTATAAACCTCTATAAGGTCATCCCTCAGGCTCCGACGCTCCAGGGAAAACAGCCCCAGCCTGTTCAGCCTCTCCCTATAGCTCAAATCCT
>NC_057723.1:43964866-43981546 GCF_004010195.1 Chiloscyllium plagiosum
GCCCCTCCCCCAAGACCCTCCTCCCTACCTTTTATCTTAGCCTGCTTGGCACACCTTCCTCATTCCTGAAGAAGGGCTTATGCCCGAAACATCGATTCTCCTGCTCCTTGGATGCTGCCTGACCTGCTGCACTTTTCCAGCAACACATTTTTCAGCTCTGATCTCCAGCATCTGCAGTCCTCACTTTCTCCTAGTGTATAAGTCCTGCTAAGATTTGCCTTCCCAAAGTGCAACACCTCACATTTGTCTAAATTAAACTCCATCTGCACTTCTCAGCCCATTGGCCCATCCGATCAAGATCCTGTTGTAATCTAAGGTGACCTTCTTTGCTGTCCACTACACCTCCAATTTTGGTGTCATCAGCAAACTTACTAACTATACCTCTCATTGCTAAAACCAAAACTTTTGGTTAAACATGTTTTTAATTGCCTTTTATACAGGTAATACAAAGATCCACCATCCACATCAGGCTTTCCCACGCATTTCAAAGTGAGTGGAGTATATTAGATTTAACATGCACTGCTATTTTTGACATTTTAACCTTGTGCATGTATTGGGATTGGCTCCAGCCTACAGGTCAAAATTCTGTGCCAGATATTTTAAAAAATGCACTGAGATCCTAAACACACCTTGTGGACATCTTGGAATTTTTTTCAATATGCTCTTCTACATTTTTTGTCTGTTTTTTCTCTGTGTTTCTGAGTGCTGGGCCCTGGAGCTATGGGGCAAAGTACTGCAAAGATTTTCCATTGCCTTCTACATAATGGTTGATCAGAAGACTCTGCTGCCTGCAAACCTTTTGGAAAGATTTACAATTAACTGAAAAATCAACCTGTTTAGCCATGTTGCAAACATACCTTACATAGTCAAGGAGCCCTGGAATGGAACTTGATTCTGAGCCAGGGACATTGCAACTGCACCACAAAACCATCAGTACTCTTTTTATCTTCCAGTAAACGTGAGTGCATCTTAGTCCCCCACAAAACATATTATAACACAATTTAGCATAAGTGAACACAATT
This sequence comes from Chiloscyllium plagiosum, assembly GCF_004010195.1. NCBI lineage: Eukaryota > Metazoa > Chordata > Chondrichthyes > Orectolobiformes > Hemiscylliidae > Chiloscyllium > Chiloscyllium plagiosum. Next base: position 43,965,889 of record NC_057723.1, read on the forward strand.
ACATTTCAACGTTTGTCTTTTGTTATTTATTTCATTTGCCCCCAAAACATTTGCAATTTTTCTGGAGTGTGTCTGTTCTTCAGCCATGGAATCCTGTAAATAACTATAAATGTTTGTTTAGATTATTCCTCTGGGGCTTTGTCTGATGCTGGGCTGAAATTACAGCTGTCTCTGAGCCTCTACTGCAATGTTGTCCTATAACGTTTACACAGGCTGTTCAATGGTATTGGATAAATTGTTCCACAAATCTGCTTCTGGACCCATTGCAAAATTATAATGTTACAATTACTAGTAATTTTTTTTTTAACAAGGTCTGTGTTCATTGTGAGAGGCGCGAAATTAAAATAACACTGTGACACTAAGTTTTAGAATTGTCCAACACTATCTCAGATCCAACATGCACATGACAATGTGACATTTGCTGAAAGACAATGGGCACAACAAACTCAACGCAACCATATCACTCTTTTAATAATGCAAAAATAAGTCTCAAGAAACTTCACAAAAGTACAATAAAAAATTGATACAAAACCAAAAAATGGATATGTTAAGAAAGGTCACCACAATTCTGTTCAAAGAGGTGAACCAGAGGGAAGTCTGAAAGGAAGAGAAAGATGTGATGATGAAAAGTTTAAGAAGAGATTTCCAATACATGAGGCCCAGGAGGCTGAAGTAACAGCTGTGAATGAAAGGAATTTATGTGGCACCATAATGTATCAAAGCTGTTTATTGGCCAATAAAGTACTTTTGAAGTATTTTCACTGCTGTAGTGCAGACAAGTGTGGTAGGCTTTTTGCACCCAGCAAGGTTCCTCAAATGGTAATGAGATACAAGACTAGATAAATCATTTTACGGATTTTGGTTAAAGGATAAATATTTGTCATGATAACAGGGAGAGCCTCCCTTCTTTCTTTGAATAGAAATTTTACATTCACTTGGGAAAACTGACAGGCCTTGGTTTAACTTAATTCGTTTAATAAACTTCTAGCTGTGCAAAACTTCATTACTGCACTGAAATATTAACAGAGGAACAGAGAGTTGACACCATGGAGAGGCTGAAGTACAAGGACTACTGAAATCTGTTTTTTATATTTAAAAAAGGGCAGCATGGTGGCTCACGCACCAGGGACCCAGGTTCAATTCCAGCCTTGGCTGACTGTCTAAGTGGAGTTTGCATATTCTCCCTGTGTCTGTGTGGGTTTCCTCCCACAGTCCAAAGATGTGCAGGTTAGGTGAACTGGCCACACTAAATTGCCCATAGTGTTCAGGGATGTGCTGGTTAGGTGCATTGGTCAGGGTGGGTGTCAGGTGGTGGTGTGGAGGAATGGGTCTGAGTGGGTTACTCTTCAGCAGGTCAGTGTGGACATGTTGGGCCAAAGGGCCTGTTTCCATACTGAAGGGATTCAATTGTATGAGTTCTAGGACAAGAATTTTGCATTTGAGATGTTGGCAGATCAGGAAGCATTGAGGATTAGCTAGGACAGACATGAAGGGTGTGTGAGATGGTGCATTTCTAAGATGTAAACAGCAGAGTTTAAGTGAGTTGCAGTTAAGTAAATGGAAGTTAGCAGACCAATCAAGAGAAACATTGGGAATAGTCACATTTTTCTATGACAAAGACAGGGAAGAGGGTTTCAGTAACATGAAAGTTTAGGTCAGGACATGGTGGATGATGTGACGGAAATGCACATAAATAGCCTTTGTATTGAGGAAGATTGCAATCAGAACCACATAATGTGATTAAATAGGACACTGAGATTGTGAACAGCCTGGTTCACTGCAAATTGGTGCCACTTTTGCCCCTGACTCAAAATGTTCCAGATTAAACTCCCACACCAGCTACTTCAGCTAAAATCTAGCCTGACTGTCCAGTACAGTATTGAGTTAGTGCAGCAAAGTTTTCAAGATGAAATGTCAAACCAAGGTCTCATCTGCCTCTCAGGGAGAATTAAACAATCTTGGGCATGATTTTGAAGAACAAGGGAGTTCTCTTCAGTGTTCTTGTCAAACTTTGTCCCTTAACCAAAATCATTTAAAATGTCATCATTTAAATGACACAAAGCTGGGTGGCAGGGTAAAATGTGAGGAGGATGTTATGAAAATACAGGGTGACCTGGACAGGCTAGGTGAGTGGACAGATGCATGGCAGATGCAGTTTAATGTGGATAAATGTGTGGTTATCCACTTTGGTGGCAAGAACAGGAAGGCAGATTACTACCTAAATAGAATCAATTTACGTAAAGGGGCAGTACAAAGAGATCTGGGTGTTCTTGTACATTAGTCAATGAAAGCAAGCATGCAGGTACAGCAGGCAGTGAAGAAAGCTAATAGCATGCTGGCCTTCATAACAAGAGGAATTGAGTATAGAAGCAAAGAGGTCCTTCTGCAGCTGTACAGGGCCCTGGTGAGACTGCACCTGGAATATTATGTGCAGTTTTGATCTCCAAATTTGAGGAAAGACATTCTGGCTATTGAGGGAATGCAGCGTAGGTTCACGAGGTCGATTCCCGAAATGGCAGGACTATCTTACGCTGAAAGATTGGAGCAACTGGGCTTGTATACACTTGAGTTTAGAAGGCTGAGAGGGGATCTGATTGAGATGTATAAGATTATTAAAGGATTGGACACTCTGGAGGCAGGAAGCATGTTTCCGCTGATTGGTGAGTCCCAAACCAGAGGACACAGTTTAAAAATAAGGGGTAGGCCATTTAGAACAGAGTTGAGGAGAAACTTCTTCACCCAGAGAATGGTGGGTGTATGGAATGCTCTGCCCCAGAAGGCTGTGGAGGCCAAGTCTCTGGATACTTTCAAGAAAGAGTTGGATAGAGCTCTAAAAGATAGTGGAATCAAGGGTTATGGGGATAAGACAGGAGCGGATAGTGATTGAGGATGATCAGCCATGATCATAATGAATGGTGGTGCTGGCTCGTAGGGCAGAATGGCCTACTCCTGCACCTATTGTCTATTGTCTATTGTCATCAGGTCGTTATCATGTTATGACTGTTAAGTTTCCATTGCAAAATATGACTGCTGTGTTTAGAATCCAAAAGCAGGTACACTTTAGTAAATCTTTATATGGCATTAATTGGCTTCAATTATAGTTTATCACACAAAGGCTAGGAAGGCTTTAGAGTTGGTGCAGAAAAGAAAACTTATAATAGAATTCTAGGGCCAAAATACTTCAGCCCTAGATAGATAGATTTTGGAGGCTGAGGTTGTTCTCATTCAAGAGAAGTTTGAGATTTCATATAAGCTTTGAAAATCTTGAAGGATTTAGACAGCTTATATGAAGGCAAAGTGATCTTGTCACTGGATTGGTAAGTAACCAGAGGACACAGACATGCAACTTGAGAAAAGTCATTTTGATGTAGCAAGTGAGTACAACCTGGGATGCACTACCAAGAGTGTAGTGGAGACAGACTTAACTGCACCATTTTAGAAGCAATTGAATAAGAACTGGGAAATTAAAGGCTTGCAGGATTATGGCAAAAAAAAAGACTGGCATGGGACCAGCTGAATTGTTCTTGCAGAGAGCTGGCATGGATACAACTGACAGAGTGGTCTCATCTGCTGTATTCATTCTATGATTATATCCTATACTGGATGTCAGGCAAGCAGTATTATATTATGTACGATTGTAGGGATAGTTATGCCCTAGTAATCCTAAGACATGGGTTCAAATTTGAATTCAGTTAATTAAACAATTAAAAAGCTGGTATCAGTAATGATAATCATGACATATTGGAGTGTTATATCTGTATGAAAATCTGACTCACTCATGCCCTTTGGAGCAGAATCTGCCATCTTTACCCTGTTTGGCCTTCAGATGACTCCAGATTGCGATGCTTGCAGAGGTTCAAGAACATCACCACTTTCTCAAACACATTCAGGATGGGCAGAAAGTGCTGGAATTATCAACAACATCCACGCTTGGATAATACATCTTAAAGAGATATTTAGTAGTGTAAAGGGTGGAAGGCTTGAGATTTGTGTGAAGAGGTTGAGGTGGATATCAGCAGGATACATTATGATCCTTAGGACAGCATCTGGATGAGAAAGAGATGTGAAGGGTCAATCCAATTTAATGATGTTGGAGGAGGAATAAAGATTATTAGATGAGATGTTATGGCTTCCTTTGTGCAGATGATTGAAACTGGATGGGGCTTATGAACCCAAACTGGACAGCAGGGAAAGGATTTTGGAGGAGGATAATGTGATTGGTGTGCCAAAGGGTGAACACAGGTTTCAAAGAATAAACAATGACAAAACATCTCACTCAAATCCATAAATAGAATATTACTTCCTAATTTTGGTTAAAGTTGCTTCAATACTAAGAGAGTGCTGAAAATGGGTGATGTGGGAGGAACAAGGTCATTTTTCAGGGGCTATCTGTTTGGCTGGAGTCCATTTCTAACTGTGTCTGACTTTCATTCATAACAAATAGCAATCCCCAGTGGTGGACACTCCATGCAGGAGTTCTACCACTTTCTCTCGGGACCTGGGGTGGAAGGAGTTCCATGCAGCAGTCCCTTACAAACATAGATTGTGGCAATTCAGGGATTCCCAGCCCAACTGTTTATTTTGAGGCACTGTGGAATCCATGGACCATGTATACATTGGTTGCGGGCAATGCACACCCATTTTAGCTTTTTGCAAAATCTTTTGTATTGTTTTTTGTTGCACTTTAGCTTTATGCTCCTGATCTTCAGGCATCCGGTGCAGAGGGGTGTGGGCAGATCCCAGGGTCTCCACATGTGACTGCTCCTGGGGCCTCAACAGATCCAGGCAGCGAGTTGTGAAGGGGGTCATATCTGCCAACTGCCTGTCTTCCTGCAGATATGTTTTTGCCTGGGTGTCAATGGAAAAGGAGCATGTGGTGTCCACCAATGTTCTTGATGCCTTTGGAGAGAAGAGGACACTGCAGAGGATACAGTGTTTTAATTCCACCTCAAGATCCATTTGATTTAATCCCTTCCTGCTCTCCCTACTCCTGCCATCTCACCTTTGATAGTTTCTGTAGCCCATAATGGGCTTTGCTTGTTTATTGGCCACACTGGTGGTGGTCAGTAGGTTAAATACAAACAAAAGAAAAAGTCACAATGATTTTGGTGGTGGGAAGGTAGCTCAAAATAAAGAAGTGGCTCTATTTATTGAATGTCTAGATTGTCCCGGTGTCTCCTGACTTCAGGACTCCCCTTGTCCTGGGAGGGTAAATATTGGAAAGTTTCGCTTCTCTCACATTGTATATGTAATGGTCCGGAAGTCCTTCGTGTCAGAGACACTCAGAAATTTGTCCCAAAACTTCAAAGACAATGCAATCACAGTCACAATAGTACAGCCGTGCAAAATCTCCTTGACAAACTGAACACTATGTGTTTTCCGTTCGAAGTTTCGGGGTAGTTTAAAAGAGTTTAAAATCACAATTGACTGAGTTATCGTGGTGCAATGGTACTGTCCCCCAGCTTTGCGCCAGGAGGCTTTAGTTCAAGTCCCACCTGTGAGAGTGGTGGGATTGGGGAAATATGTAAAGCAGTAAGTTACAATACTGAACCTCTGCAGTCAATCAACATAGCTGAAGTCTTTTGTCCTTAGAATTAGATTTGTAAGGTCATTTTTTCTGCACCATCTCAAAAGCCGTCATAATCATTGTGTGATAAACTATAACTGAAGGCAAGTTAGTGCTATGTCAAGATTTATTAAAGTGTCCTTGCTTTGGGATCTAAACACATCAATCATATCATGCACAGTAAATTTAACAGTGGTAATGTGATAAGGACCAGGTGACATTTTAAATGGTTGAGGGACAAATTTTGACAAGAACACTGAATAGAACGCCCCTGTTCTTCAAAATAATCCCCGGGATTGTTTAATTCTTCCTGAGAGGCAGGTGAGACCTTGGTTCGACATTTCTGAAAACTTTGCCTCACTCCCTCAATTTACCTACTGTACTGGATAGTCAGGCTAGATTTTAGCTGAAGTAATTGGTATGGGAGTTTAATCTGATTCCATGCTGATTTTCAATCGTGTAACCATCCACAACAGATGTAAACGTGTCTTTTTTTCCTGTGTGAATTAGGTTGGAATTCGTTGAAATCTTTTAGGTTCAGAGTGGCGCAAAAACGAGAAATCTCCGGCGTAGCATTTAAAAGAAATCATTTCACCCGCTCTCCTGGTCAACATTCATTGTATTTTTTTTAAAAAATGCTCTTTATTACTTGCTATGTTTTGTATGAAGTACGTTTTCCCTTAATTTCCTTGGGATGAGATTTAATTCTGCTGCTTTATCTGAATTATAAGCGCTTTGTAACATGTGCCGCTGTCTGTGTTATCAGACACACCCAAATCATGTTTATAACTCCAAGGTTTAGAGCCAGACTGCTGGGCGTGACGTTTGTTTGGACGGAAGAATGAAGTAATTGCTGTATTTTGCAGGCGTGAGTGAAGTTCGCTGTTACCAGAAACTTGCAGTATTTTGACACGGGAGCAATCAGCGGTCATTTAAGCAGGAGAAACAAAGAAGCTACTGCATGTTGCCCTGAAGGCATCGCCTGGCAAGTTTGAGGTGCGCCCTGTTCCTGGCATTTCCTATGATGTAATTCTGGCCTGATAATGGGCTATGTTGTATCACGAACTCCTTGCCATTTTTACCACGGGAACATTTCTCACACATTTTTTCCCTCTCTGATCAAAGGTGGGGAGCAGTGGAAACTGTTAATTAAGAATTAGGGCATCGGAACAACCAACTTCCACCAGACTTTTTAAGATGTAAACTGCTACATTTTACCGGAAATACTACGGGAGTGTAAACTCACCGCAGTAATCTCTAGGCAACATCAAGTGACTTCAATTAAAAGTACTGTTGTGTGTTTTTCTTTTTTAAAAAAGTCTCTGGGTTGAGAGCTTTTAAGATTGGACGGGAAATGGAAGAGTGACGTGTTGTGTGGCGTTTGAATTCCCTGGCGTGAGTCATAAAAAAGTGCTGAAAGTGTTGGTGTAGTTTTACACGCCTTATATAGCCTGGAAGCTCAGAGCTGTCATTCTCTGTAGGATAAAGTGAGTGGCTGCCTCACCTCGGATCTGCCTCCCTCTTTCTCCTTCAGTTCGTACTGGGACCGCGCTCATTTGCTTCCTACCTCCCACCCCCCAAAAAAAAGTTTCCTGATTCCGTCCTTAGACAAACAAACAAAATAGAGAGCCGTTGTTTTTTATTTTCAGCAAACAGCAACCTCTCCGACGATGGAGTTGTACAAAGTGACCCTGGAAGGACCGGCTCCGTGGGGTTTTAGACTACAGGGAGGAAAGGACTTCAACAAGCCTTTAACCATGTCCAGGGTGAGCGAGGGTGACCGGGCTGGTCAGAGACTTCCTTTTCTTTCTTTCTCTCTCCCTACTTCTTAACCTGTTTGTTTTATAGAATGGAAAAACTCAAGCAAGGATTTGTTATATTCTTCTAGAGTAAGCAAGTTGATTAACTTCCACCTTCAAGTCTCACTTCATGCTTTCCGAACTCACGATTTAATCATTTCGGCACCAAGTTTAAAACGCAGTCTGTAATGTGCTGCAGTCGCTTCAGCGAACTGGTCAGCACGTTAAGAGGGGTCCTGGGAGCTTTTCAGCTGAGGCTCCACATACGGACTCACGGCTTTTAGTGCAGAAGTCGTGAAACCAGCTCGCAGGCGTTTTGTAATTTCGAAGGGATTCGGAGTAACCTATTAATGCAACACGAGGGGTAGTCGTGTGATACAAAATGGTACACTTTAAATCCCAATATTGAAAGCATTCCAGCATGATTCTTTCATATCAGGAACGTGAGGAGATTGGTGAAAGACTGAAGCTTCCAACTGTACTGAGAACGAGCAGCGTAAATTGATCCGACCCTTCTGTGTAGACTGCTAGCAACCTCCTCTTTGTAGAGACCAGATGAGGTCACTATCACCTCAAATAGTCTCTCATTTAGATCGAATATCAAATATCTTCCATTCGAAAGCAAAAGTTTCGACTGTAACTTAAAACGTAGCTTGCTTTGTAAAGCTTGCTGATTATTGCTCATAATGTTGCCTTGCAATATTTTGATTTTTAAACCTAGTTATAGCTTTAAATCTGTAGTTCGAAATTGTGCCACAGTAAATCCTTCAATTCTTTCAGTAACTATCAAATAAACCAGATGATTTTTCTTTTAGATATCTCTGGTGATGTGAAAGGGATTATTGCTGTAGAATCTTTTGCAAGAATACATTTATTTGCCCTAATTTATTACTGTTTAAAATTTGTTTTAGAATCGTTTTACCTATGTGTAAAAAAAGTTTTACAACTAAAGTTCTCTTGCGATCTGTCCTCATAATCTTCAAGAGCGAGGAAGAGTCTTTTCTCATGACCAGATATGGGCAAGAGTTTCAGCAATGAGAAGAAGGATAACCACTCCATATAGGTCTCAGAACTTACATTATTGAAAGGGTTTGCTCTTGAGGGTGCATGTTAATGCTGCATCCATATTTGTACTTGCTCTTATTTTATGTGCTTTTGCACAGCTTAGTTTACTTTAAGGTGTATTTGGCATCTGTTTTGATTGTGGTCATCATTCATTCTATCACAATGATTTAAGCGCTGGAATTTTGTTTTGATTAAAACCTATATAAATTTTCCAGTCAATAAAGTACATTGTAATTGTATTGTACAACCAGAAATTAGACTGTTTGAACACTAGTGATTTGGAGGTTGTTTTAAATACTGAAAGCAAATTCCAGACAGTCTACAACTTGTACAGAAAACACCCTCCATGCCATAATGCTCTGCCCTTCAGCTCACTCCACCCCTACTTTCGCATCCCCTCTCAGCTGACAAGGACCTTGAAATATACTTTTGACACCTATTTCCTTGACTAAGGTTTTCACCATTTACTATCCCCTTATTTGACTTGATTTCATACTGTATTTAAGGCATTTTAAATTCACTTATTACGATACGTATCTAGAGCAGATGGGACTTTACCCAGACCTTTTGATTTGGAGGCAGGGCAGCAACCACTGCCGCATGAGCCCTTTACACTTGGCTTTATACTTGCTCCTTGAAACATTAATATCTTTAATGTAATATAAACAGGTTGTTATCCCCTGGTCACCTCAGCTCACCCTGCACAAATCTCTCCATTTGCCTCAACTCTTCGATTTCCTCACATAACTCTCCTTGCCTTGTCACATTGCCTTGCTTCAGATCCCCTTCCCATATTCCATCCAATTAAATTAGATTTTCTTTAAAAATAAACTTTATTAAGAGCTGAGTAAAGTAATGAATACATTCGATTATTTCCAGAGAGTTGCTGAAAAATTGGAACAGAATGTAAAAGTGCAAGTTGCCCTCGTCTTATCAGAACATAGGCAAAGTTAAGTCTTAGTCAGGGGGGTAGAAAAGGCATAAAATATTTTGAACAAATCAACTTGATGTGCAAAATTTTGGCTATCGGAGTTTCCTACTGTGACGTGACATTTGTCCTTGGCAGTAGCTTTTTGTTGATAGATCCATGTTTCATCATGCAGTCAGATCCCTCCGATCTATATAACTAAACAAAAGTATTATGAAGACAACATTGGAAATAAAAATATATTTGGTGCAATATAGTCAAATGTGCCTCTGAGGCCTTGTTCAGACATATTTCAGTTTTTACCTCGATTTCAGTTCTAGTCTATAATTTTGATCACAATTTTGAAATAAGCTCCATGTTACTTAATTTTGGTATTTTGAGAACATAATTTAATTTGGTATTGATGAGCAATGGAATCATAGTGATTGGTATAAAAATGTGTTAACAATAGATAACCATGATGGGTGGCGTGGTGGCACAGTGGTTAGCACTGCAGCCTCACAGTGCCAGAGACACGGGTTCATTTCCCGCCTCAGGCGACTCTCTGTGTGGAGTTTGCACATTCTCCCTGTGTCTGTGTGGGTTTCCTCCGGGTGCTCTGGTTTCCTCCCACAATCCAAAAATGTGCAGGTTAGATGGATTGGCCATGCTAAATTGCCTATAGTGTTAGGTGTAGGGGAATGGGTCTGGGTGGGTGGCGGATCGGTGTGGACTTGTTGGGCCGAAGGGCCTGTTTCCACACTGTAAGTAATCTAATCTAATCTAACCTTATATTTCTTTGGGCAGCATGTGCTCCAATGTAGATTTAAAGCAAAAATTTTAAATGGAAGATTAAACCATTAATTGAGCCAAGTTCAAAAGCTAAATGTTGATGATGCTGGAAATCTAAAATAGAAACAATGCTGGAAACGCAGAGCAGGACAGAGTTAAGTGTTCAAGGAACCTTCTGGAATTAGTTGTGTGAAGTTTGCAATTGCAATAAAGATCAGATTGTTACAAAAAAAAATAAGGAATTTGCAATTAATATTTGATTTTGTAATTTAAGTTTAATTTATATAGTCGTGATAGCTTGTTATGCCTTTTAATTATAAGATGGTTAGTCAAAATTTAATGACGTTTTTAAGACCTGCACTGAGAGAAGTTTTGCAAAATTTGACTATAGATTTCTCCAAGTAGGTTTTATCCTGCAAGACCTGAAAGTTGGAAAGCAAGGTAACTTGTCATGGGAATCTTTTGAATAGAAGTTTGTCTTTTGAAGCACTTCTTTTTAAAATAAAAAGCCTCTTACTTTGAGGAATTAACTTTAAGAATAACTATAATCCCTACAATTCGAAAGAATATGCTAGCATAGATTGTGACTTCAGATGTTAGATATTTTGGCCTTGCTCCAATATACACAGTGCCTCTGGACAAATTAAATCACTTTGAGTATTAAAGTGAGATATTCCAGACAAGCCCTGTATAGTATTTGATGACCCAGCTCCTCCCTGGGTTTGACTTGCTGATGCAAATCCATTTCAACAAGTGAAACCATATTAATCAACATAATTGATTGCACTTGAGTAAAGCAAGTCTGAGGAAAAGTTAAATGCATAGGCAGTAGATATCAACTGCGGTTAAACCTTCCATCACAATATTTTAAGTCAGTCCAACTTGTTTTTCCATGTTTATAGTCCAGTTCACAAGGTGCCAATGTATTTAAGTAGATCTTTTTAAATGGAGAGTTTAAATTTAAGAGGAAAACAAAGAAAATTCTAACATAGGTAATCTCATTTGTCAAGTTAATTCCTGTTACACTTGATGAGAGCCATAGAAGTGTACAACACAGAAGGAGGCCATTTGGCCTAGTGCCTCCATTGGTTCTTTGCCAAAGCAATCTGAAATGAATCCCACATGTTGTTCCCATGCAAAAACCTATATCTTTTGCTGTTTAAAAGCATACATATTAAAAGCTGCAGTGGTCTCTGGCACATCCATTCCCTGTGGCAAATCATTTCAACAACTCTTAACAGCATTTTTCCTAATCCCTTTCCTCGCTCATTTAGTACTGGCATTAGCTGATGACTGACTGCTCATCACTGCTTTCCCAACTAAAAGATATAGTTTTACTTTATTCAAGATATCAGAACCTTCCCGGTTTAAATAAATCTTGATTACATCTCCTCTTGTAATTTTTTTCCTTGAGGCAGAGTAAGTTAACCTCTCATGTCTGCCTTTATAATCGTACATTTATCAGGATAATGCCAAGGTTTAGAAACTGTAGAGGAAAATTGTGATAAATTAAATTACAAAGGGTCTGCCATCAAACCTGTATTAGCTGGAGCTTCAAGATGGTCAAGGAAACCCCTGATAACCCGGTTTGACCTTAACGACAGATGAAAATAGTGATCTATCGTATGGGAAAAGATCTTTATTTTTCAATTTAGTTCACAGATGACAATAGTCGAAATTGTGCAGTGCAAGGTGTAAACTGTTGAGAATAGACACTGGAAAAGTTCAGTGATTTGCTTAACATGATGTATTTGATTGACAGAAATTATTGAATACAATGCAGTCAAACATGCTGCTTGTGAGATCCTGGGCCATGTCTGTAGCCTTTGCACCTTCAGTTAAGGTGGCTGCGTCTGTGGGCATTTAATCAACTCTTCAAGGTTCCTTCTGAAGAATGTACTGTATTTACTGTAGCCTCAACTGTCAATGCTGTTGTGCAGTGTATGGCATAGCACAATCCTCTCTGCTTGTCTCACGTGATTGAGAAGAGACTTATTGTCAGGTTAATTCCTGTCTGTCTGCTGCTCCTTGCTGTGTGTCTTGCACATGTAGAATCCATTTGAACACCGTGCAGCAGATACAGTTGGTAATTGTGGCTTCTGCCACTAGTGTCCAGGCCCTCATCATGAACAAGGCCTCTGGAACAGTTGGGTCATATGCCTGCTTCTTTGCCAGGGCAACTCTCCTTTCCAACAAGATTGAACCAGAGATGGGAACATTCTTTGATCAATGCAGCTTGAACAACATTAGCAGAGTTTATTCAGCACTGGCATAGAGAGTCCTTCTCAGCCCCTTCCTTCCTAATGAGAAGATCTGCTTGTTGAATGTTAAGAGATATTTGTCTTGTGCTTCAGAATAGTTGATGGACTCAATGGTGGAATCTCCTACTCCTTCACAATGTCTGTTTTTGTCCTCATGTTACCTACTTCATTTTTCTCAATTTGACAGCAATTTTAACTTTATCGAAGGTCTAGCCAAGCTTTTTAGGGTCTAATTGTCCTTTCACTGATGTCAAAAGAATCGCCAATGAATTTGTCCATTAGTGTTGCATAACTCCTTTCCAAGTTGTTGATGTGATCATGTGACAAGCACAAACAAGTTTGGCAAATGAGTTACAGGTTTAAATTTCAGATTCCTATAGGAATCTCTCCACTGGATTTCCCATTCCGTTGTCTGGAATGGCTGGCAAGCTCTTGTGTTGGATTTGACTTGGAATTTCACCATACTTTTTAAGGCTTTATAGTGTTTCCATAAAGAGAAGTACAAAGCAGCACCTTGTTATCTAACTAATGCTTTGTATAAACTAACCTTTACTTGACACCTGGGCTCAATGCTTTTACTAATAACAAAATATTGCTAGGTATTTTTTATTGTTCTATTAACTTTCACTTTTAGACAATTATGTATTTCAATCATAGATCTTTGCTAATTCTAATATTTTGTAACCTTTCTGCTACTGATTCCTTGATGTCAATTTTTAAAATACCTTCATTTTCATCTATGTTAAATTGTGTCAACCACTATCTGCTTATTCTCTTCTGTATAAACTCAAATAACAGCCTCATGTAAAATCAATGCTTGACCTTTGGCCAAGAAATAATTCCTTTCTCATATACTTCATGGATAGGTTGACCCCTGACATTAAGGGGGAACATTTATTGAACCTCTTTGTACTGGCCACCTGCTCATGCTAAAGAACAACTTTCCCTGGTGGACTCCTGGAACTTGGCTGTTCAGCACCTCATGTCTTCACACATCAAAATGTGCTGTCAAGGTTACTACTTCATAGTGTCTCTTGTTTCCAACAATCAGTGTCTAATGTGATTGATGTGGAGATGCTGGTGTGACTGGGGTGGACAAAGTTAAAAATCACACAACATCAGGTTATAGTCCAACAAGCTTATTTGGAAGGACTCGCTTTCGAAGCACTGCTCCTTCATCAGGTAGCTGTGGAACAGGATCATAAAACATAGAATTTATAGCAAATTATTGCAGTTTCATGCAACTGAAATAATATATTGAACAAACCTAGATTGCTGTTAAGTCTTCCATATTTTTAGAATGCTTTGCAGGTTTCAGTTCATTAATATGTAAATCCCATATTCTTTCAAATCACATTCTTGAGATAACTTAAGGTTTTATATATAAACTTAAGGTTTTATATATTTAAAAAAAGTGACATCTACGCAACAACAGAGTGGCCGAGTAGAGGTTGATAGCCAAGGGATCTTGGGTTCATATCTCTCAGTCACTCAGTCTGCATGAGTGTCTGTCTCTGTCTGTCTCTGTCATGCACACACACATGTAAGTCTATGGGGTGAATTTGCAGATACATTTCTATTTTGCTCAACCACGCAACCTGAAGGCAGTCAATCCTTTATAACATTTTATAAATTCCTACTTTGGAAATAGAACCAGTCTGACTCAAGATTGAGATACAGACAGATTCTAATCTCACACCTTTAATGCATTGTCTGGGCTAAAGTGTCATTTTTTAAAAATAAAACCTGAAGTTATCTTAAGAATGTGACTTAAAAGTGGTTCTGGGACTTGCATATTAATGAATCGAAACCTGCAAACCATTCTAAAAGATGGAAGACTTAACAGCAATCTACGTTTGTTCAATATCTTGTTCAGTTGCATGACACTGATCTTTTGCTATAAATCCTGTGTCTAATGGTCCTGCACCACAGCTACCTGATGAAGGAGCAGTGCTGCAAAAGCTAGTACTTCCAAATAAACCTATTCGACTATAACCTGATGTTGAGTGATTTTTAACATTGAGAGAAAGTGAGGACTGCAGATGCTGGAGATCAGAGTCCAGAGTCCTGGAAAAGCACAGCAGGTCAGGCAGCATCCAAGGAGCAGGAGAGTTGATGTTTTGGGCATAAGCCCTTCATCAGGAATGATTTTTAACATTGTCTAATGTCACCACATGGTATCAATAAGGAATGCTGTAAACACATCTATCTTCCAACTTCAGTCATTAAAATTTAAGGCTTGACAATTGATTGTGCTGCAGCTGGAGAATTAACGATGCATGTTCAGAGAGAGGGTGAGGTTGGTCAGGCTCTCTGTTGTGTAGCTGTCAAACAAGTACACAGTGGTAAGTCTAGCTTGTGGCCACAATTGAAAGTCAAAGTTGTAAAATATATCTGAAAATTACAACTGGGAACTCTCAGCTCACTGTCTGAAACAAGTGAAAACATTAGGCCTTGAATTCTGCAAATCTGGACTTGGATGGTGTATGAAGTCTACGAAGGGAGGTTATTTTGTGCTGCCACAAAAGACTGTAAATTGTGATGATGCCAACCAGTCAAACAGTAAGCAAAATGGTAGAGAAAATAGTTAGTGAACTCTAATGGCTGTGGAAAGAGAAGGTGGTTTGTTGTTCTGTCAGTGTAACAATTATGATCAAAACAGTCCCAAAACAGTCCGAATGGGCCCCAGCCTCTCCATAGGATATGTGGAACAGTCCATCTTCCACAGCTACACTGGCACCACCCCCCACCTTTTCCTCCGCTTCCTCATGCTCCCACGGGGAGGTTGAACTCTAATGGCTGTGGAAAGAGAAGGTGGTTTGTTGTTCTGTCAGTGTAACAATTATGATCAAAACAGTCCCAAAACAGTCCGAATGGGCCCCAGCCTCTTCATAGGATATGTGGAACAGTCCATCTTCCGCAGCTACACTGGCACCACCCCCCACCTTTTTCCTCCGCTACATCGATGACTGTATCGGCGCTTCCTCATGCTCCCACGGGGAGGTTGAACAGTTCATCCACTTTACCAACACCTTCCACCTCGACCTCAAATTTACCTGGAGCGTCTCAGACTCCTCCCTCCCCTTCCTAGACCTCTCCATTTCTATCTCGGGTGACCGAATCAACACGGACATTTACTATAAACCGACCGACTCCCACAGCTACCTAGACTACACCTCCTCCTACCCTGCCCCCTGTAAAAACGCCATCCCATATTCCCAATTCCTTCGTCTCCGCCGCATCTGCTCCCAGGAGGACCAGTTCCAAA
>NC_057723.1:43981864-44012579 GCF_004010195.1 Chiloscyllium plagiosum
AACCTGCAATCCTCTCCCTGACCTCCCCGCCCCCACCCCCACTCCGGCCTATCACCCTCACCTTGACCTCCTTCCACCTATCACATTTTCATTGCCCCTCCCCCAAGTCCCTCCTCCCTACATTTTATCTTAGCCTGCTTGGCATACTTTCCTCATTCCTGAAGAAGGGATCATGCCCGAAACGTCAATTCTCCTGTTCCTTGGATGCTGCCTGACCTGCTGCGCTTTTCAAGCAACACATTTTCAGCTCTGATCTCCAGTCATCTGCAGTCCTCACTTTCTCCTCAAAATAATTTCCTGAAAGGATTGGTTCTTGTATGTCCATGATGAAAAGGTAGATAGATGAGGTGGCTTGAACTATGGTTGATAAAGGTTTTTGGAGCTTCCTACCAGAAGGATTACAACACAAAATTTTCATTTAGACATGTTCACATTTCACTTTTGACAATGATGTCTATTCTGATGTTAGATTGTAAAATGTGGGTTTTGCAGTGATTCGTGGTTGTCTAAATGGTTTTGTTGAGAGAAACATCCACTGGTTGAACAAACCTTTCATGACAAAAATTCAAAATGATCGGAGGACCGCATAAGAACAGACATTTATCAAGGGAGGTCACCAGTTCTAATGTCAGAATCCTGTGTGAGTGGATTGTATAGGTCTGAGATGAAATCGGATTGAAACTTGTTAAAATCATTCAAAAAATGTGGGATATTCAGTGCACCTGATGGCACAGGAGGTCATAGTCATAGAGATGTACAGCATGGAAACAGATCCTTTTGTCCAACCTGTCCATGCTGAACAGATATCCCAACCCAAGCTAGTCCCACCTGCCAGCACCCGGCCCATATCCTGCCAAACCCTTTCGATTCATATACCCATCCAGATGCCTTTTAAATGTTGCAATTGTACCAACCTCCACCACTTCCTCTGGCAGCTCAACCCCACACACACCACCCTCTGGAAAAAGTTGCTCTTTAGGTCTTTTTTATATCGTTTCCCCTCTCACCCTAAACCTATGCTCTTGAGGTCTGGACTTCCCCACTCCAGGGAAAAGACCTTGTCTATTTATCCTATCTATGCCTTCGTGATTTTATAAACCTCTATCAGGTTGCCCCTCAGCCTCCGCTCTGGGGAAAACAGCCCAAGCCTATTCAGCCTCTCCCTTTATTGCTCAAATTCTCCAAGCCTGGCAACATCCTTGTAAATCTTTTCTGAACCCTTTCAAGTTTCACAACATACTTCTGATAGGAAGGAGACCAGAATTGCATGCAGTATTCCAAAAGTGACCTAACCAATATTCTGTATGGCTGCACCATGACTTCCCAACTCCTGTACTCCATGCTCTGACCAATAAAGGAACGCATACCAATCTCCTCTATTCCTGATGAAGGGCTTTTGCCCGGAACATCGATTTTCCTGCTCCTCGGATGCTACCTGACCTGTGCTTTTCCAGCACCACTCTAATCTAGACTCCGCCTTCACTTCTATCTACTTGCGACTGTACTTTCAAGGAGTTAAGAACCTGTGTTTTAAGGTCTCTTTGTTCAGCGACACTCCCTAGGACCTTACTATTAAGTGTATAAGACCTGCTAAGGTTTGCTTTCCCAAAATGCAGCACCTCTCATTTATCTAAATTAAACTCCATCTGCCACTCCTCAGCCCATTGGCTCATCTGATCAAGAACCCATTGTAATTTGAGGTATCCTCCTTCGTTGTCCACTACACATCTAAGTTTGGTGTCATCTGCAAACTTACTAACTATACCTCTTAAGCTCACATCCAAGTGAGTTGTGAAATGATATGATTAGTGACTGCTAATGAAGATGAAACTTTTATTGTCACACTGTTTGTTGAATGGAAAGTTAATTGGATTTGGAAGTGATTTTTATGGGTTTTGACATGCATTTAGTGTATGCTGTACTATTGATTATTTTCTGTACTCAAAAGCTATAAATTTGTATATATGGCTTTTTAAAAAAATTGAATGTTCAGAAATGTCTGTCTCTGGTAGTTTTCATAATTTACTTTTGGTTTAATTTGATCTATTTTTGGGAGTGGGTTTGGTAGGAGAAGTCTCAGAATATGGGAGAGTATTGGATTTTGCAAAAATGTTTTGTGTGAAAGTCACTTCCCTACTGTTGACTAAAAATTGCCTTACACCCATGTAAGACTTTAATTTACTGAAGTTTTTCAGTTTTTGTTAATTCCTTATTCATGAAGTTGTGTAGGCATGAATTAGACATTGTGCTACCTATGTTGGAATGCAAATCATATTAATAGAGAACACAACAAGTCTGTAACTGATAGAAATATTACCTCAGTTCCTTCTCCAATTCTTGCACCATATTTTGTCCTAAGTCTCACTCTGTAACTGTTGACCAACATTCTTTTCTTTGCTACGTGTTCTTTATTTCTCTGTTCTTCATCTCTTCAGAAGTTCTGAACATTTTCAAACATAACTTGTCATTAACTCATCCATGCTGTCAGTTATTGGTTTTAAGACCCAAATTTCTCAATGTTCACAATTGTCCATCAACGATAAAGCAGCCTGTTTGGTACTCCATGTTCTACTTTAAACATTCACTCCTTCCACCATTGCAAGTGGTAGCAGTACCGTTGTAAGGTACATTTCAGTAACTGACCAAAGATCTTCGAGTGGAACCTTTCACATTATCAAATTACAACCACCTGAAAGGATGAGCCCACCTGATGCATTGGAGCACCATCAGCTGCAGGTTTCTCTCCAAGCCATACACCATCCTGATTTGGTTTGATATCACCATTCCTTCACTATCACTGGGTCAAAAAGCAATCTGTAGTAAATGCTGACCTAGATGTACTCTGATCCTGTGAAATAATGACAAAAACTTAAGTTTTAGATTCTAATTCATTGTCTGTGACTAACAGTCAACTAACTGACCTGTAGTGGAATTCTGTTCTTCCATCCTTTCTTGATTGAAGACTGTTACTTGCTGTCTTCCCCCACCCACCAATGCTTCTTTCAAGAACCTCTGCAATCCTGGAGCGGCATACTCCTGGAAATAAATCTGTCCTTCTGACAATCTCTCTATGAAGCCAAATAATGTTTATTAACTAACACTAGGACTTTTTAAATGTTGGCAATCTACAGTTCAACAGAATACATCATATTGAACTTAACACAGTATAACGTTCTATCCTAATAAGTGCATCCTCCAACCTTGTGAGCAATGGTACAAGAAATTTGATAACATTTGTACCAGATGTCAATTATGTTACAAATGCAAAATAAATAATTGGTGCCTTTTGAGAAACCTTTTAATACTGGCTGCTTCTCGCGTTAAGAGCTGTCACTTAACATTTCACAGGTTATTTTAATTCATTACATTGCAGCAATGATATGGAATGATCCAGCCAACATTTACTTAAAACAGAACACTTATCTCTGACAATATCAACAATAACAATAATCCTTCTATGATAATGTGCAACCGGAATTGCATGCAATTGTGTGTGGTCTGCCAAGATTGATAGAGCTTTCATATTATTTTCAATTCCATCCATCTGGAAATAAAACTTATTTATTTTGCTTTCGTTTGGTTTTTCAGACCTGTGGAGCAACTATTAGGGATTGTATTCAGAGCTCCCATTGTTACGCCTAAACTTGCACTTTCCAAGTAATTTACCTCATTGTTCTTCCTCGCAATATCTACTGCCAGACTTATTGATGTTTAAATGTAACAACCAATTATTTATCCATTCTCCAAGTTTAGTAATTTTATCCTCTAAATTGTTGCTATCCTCCTCAGCATTGACAACATACCTCTCCCTATTTGCTATTGCCTTAAAAGTTTGGGCATTGTGGTCCCGATCTTTTTGATCAGGGTGAGAAGCCCTAATTTTGATCATGATTGTACATAAAGAGATATAATTTGTTGCCTTTTCCAGAGTAGTTTCTGTCTTAAATTCAAGGCCAAGAGTATTCCAATTTGATGCAGTGTATTCAAGTCCCAGAATCTGATTTGGGTGAGGAGACATGTTTACACTTAGGCAGAGTTGGATCAGCTTTTAGTCCCTTTTCTCTATCCTGGTGAGCTACTTGGGTAAGTGAGCCAGAACTGTCAGAAATCTTGGACTCAAATTCACAGTAGAGGATGTTTTTTAGAGGGCTCTTTGGTAATCGTTCATGGGAAGTTTCAACTTGCTGTGCAATTCCCATGGATTTAGCTATATTGAGACATCTCCACACACAATGTTTGTCTGTGCTGCTGCAAAAATCATCTTCTTTCTGGAAGACTTGGTCCTATGTTTTTGGTTCCATAGTTCAAATTGTTAATGTAAATTGTGAACAGCTGTGGCCCTAATACTGAATCTTGTGGAACGTTGCTTTCCAGCTGCTTGCCACACTGATGACAATCTGAAGAACTTTATTCCCATACACTGCTTTCTGCCTTCAAACCACTTTCCCATGACTCCATGTTCTGAGTTTTATTCATTAAGGCACCTTTGATAAAAAGGTGTTTTAAAAATCTCTTCAGACGTAATGTAACATAACTTACTACATCTACTTTGTTACCACCTCAAAATATTCAACAAGGTTAGTTAACCAAGATGCTTACTTTTAAATTCATGCTGACTACTTTCTCATTATCTAGGTTTTCCTCAATTCTTTTATTTGAGAACTTAATTACTTTATTTCCTACCACAACGTTAAAATGGCTGTGTTCTATAATTTTCTGATCATGCTTTGTCTTTTCTTAAATATAGAGATTACATTAACTGTCTGGCAGTTCTCTGGAACTATATATGTTCGTAGTGAGTTAATAATTCTAAATATTATTACATCTGCTTTCTTTTCACTAGATTCTTTGAAAATCCACCTGTTGCACTGAGAAGGTGGGAGGAGGATATTGAATCAATAAGTGGGATATTGATTTGTCTTGCATAATATAGACCACCTGCATTAGGGTTAATCTGTTACAGCTATGTTCATTAGACAAATGATGATTATTCCATTATGGTACTGAGTTGAGTCATGTGGTTGGTAGAGTGTTATTGGGGTGCCTCTAGTAACTGGTTTTACTTCTGGCCTGCTTGTCTAACCGCTGTGATATATGATACTTAAAGAATAACCAAGATAAGTAACTTCATATAGGGTCACACAGCATGTAAATAGACCCTTCGGTCCAATCATTCCATGCTGAACATAATCCCAAACTAAACTAGTCTGACCTACCTGCTCCTGGCCTACATCCCTCCTAACCTTTCCAAATCATGTATTAATCCAAATGTCTTTTTAAATGTTATCATTGTAACCCACATCCTCCACTTCCTCAAGAAGTTCATTCCACACCTGAAGCCACCACCTGACTTTATTTAATCTCCTCTCATCTTCAAAAATATACCCCATAATCTTGAAATCCTGCATCCAAGGGAAAAGACAACTACCATGAACTCTATCTGTTAGCCAAAAAAGATTGACACCAATAATCGCTATAAAAGGTGATGACAAACTCTTCTCTTGCTCTTTCCAACACGGTGTTGATAAGACTGGATGTTTTAAACTCCTGGTCAGTGCTGAGCACAAAATGTCGGCAGTAGTTGCATTGTTGAGGATCATTGGAAATAGATTGGCTTTTGCTGGTTTAATGTATGGTACAAACATCACCTGGTATTTGCCAGCCTGACATGGGGGAACCTTCTTCATTGCAGATGAATCATGAATGAAGCTGACTGCTGTGAAATTGTGAACATTCCACCACATATGTTTGTGATAAAGATTATTAATGAATTAAGGGAAGATGGTTCTAAGCTCTCTTTTTTTATAATTTTGGACGAAACTTTGTGATCAACTTCCACAGATTTTTTAAAAAAGTGAAGCTGAAGTATAAATCCATCTTTAATGTACAATGCATGTCCTGAGTGCTAATCATACATAATAGGTAGTTAAGTTTGAGACATCATTGTAGGAAAGGTTATCTTCTTAGTTGTAATTGTTGTGACTTTATTAAGTGCCCAATAGTTATGTTGTGAGATTCTTTTATTCCCCTCCTCTATTATGTGCCATTTGGTTGCTATTTCTATCGATAAAAATGGAAATATAGGTATTTGCATGTATTGTCCCATTGAGTAGCCTTTTTGTATGGCCGATGTGGATATTGGGTAAACATCACTTGTGCATTTTCTGCTGCTTGAGCTAGGCAGGCAAGTTTGGCATTTATTTCATAGAACATAGTTTAGATCATGCTGCAGCAATGAATCTTAAATTTTTACAGTTCAACCTAAAATGTAACAATACCATATTATTAAGCAAGTATTCTTCACTCTGTGCTAATTATGATGGGTTACTCCAGAAATCAAGCTGAAACTGATTTGTTCTGGAGGGCTACATTTACAAATCTGACATGCCATTATTTGTAGCAGCCCTTCCAGAATGAGGGTTCTTTTACCTCCTCTTGGAACTGCGGCACTGTTATCTGTACAAGATAAATAAACAAAGCTGAAGGAATTTTGAAGTCATAACTTGACTCTCATGGAATTTGCACACATGATAGAGAGGCATCATTTTACAGTAATCTCCTCCAGCCTCACAACCCGCTGATATCATCTGGGTCTCCTGAGCATTCCTGATTTTAATCGTTCCACCATTTGTGGCCAGTCTTTAGCTGCCTAGGCGCTGAGCACTGAAATGTCCTCCCTATGCCTCGATCACCTTTTTAAAGATGTTGATTAAAAGCTTTTGAACATCTGAACTGGTATCTCTTTGTCACATTTTGGTTTGATGCTTAGGTATTTATCTAAGCGTGCAGTGTAAGTTTTTTTTTGTGATGCTAAAATTATTGTTCTAGACAAGGTTTTTAATGCTAATATTCTTGATTTATTTGTAGCTATTTTTGTTGTATTCTTCGAGACTAATACCGGTGTTTTTATTGTGACGTCTTGTTTATAGTCAAAGGGAATAAAGAAGATAGCTTATTTTTATTCATACTCATTGCCTATAGCAAATTGCATCATCTTCTAGCTTGCTTTGAATGTCCTTTTTAAACTACACACATTCAACCAATTTTCTCTCACTCTACAATGGCTCAGCATTTGTTCCATGACCTACAGTATTTGATCTACATAATGACAATTTTACTTTGAATTTGGGGTAAAATTCAAATGCAAACCATCATGCATCCTGTTAAATTGTCATCAATTGCAGTGTTTCTCTTCTATTGAGTAAACACACTGACTTAGATTTTGCAATGATCTCTGGTCACTATTACTTCATTGAAACTGAGAATAACTTTGCGAGTTGGCAAACGTGGAAATTGATAATTGGTCAACAGTTATGCTTGCCTATTCCAGAGGATGCACTATCATTGAGTATTCAGTGAATTGTTCAAAAACTTCCAATTATTAATCTCATTGTAATAATAGCCCTTTGGAAAGTTGCACCATGTTGAAAGAGCTGTAACTGGGTTTTTAATAACACAGTAATTTCATAATTACTGCTAAGCATCAAATTTTGCTATTATCTTAATCTAATCATATTTATTAATTTGCTAAAGTAAAAGTGAAGTAAGTTGTGCTCATATTAATTTGTTGGCTAAGAATACTGCCCAATTTCTATCATTGCTGATGTACTTAGATTGTATAGAGAGGCTAAACTACATGTTTATTCAACACAGTAATCTGTGATAAAGGTGGGACCTCAATAGTCATGTATTCATATTTCATTAGGAGATAGAACCTATACATCACAGATCGTGCTGCTCTATAGCCTTACCATCATGTATAATCTGTTAGTGAATAGTTTGAAATAATATTCACTAAAAGTGTGGTCCAAAACCTAGAAGAATCCATTTGGGAACAAATAACCCCTTGGGTTGGCACTAAAAGCTTCCATGGTGGAAGAAAAAGACTGTTGCACACACCTTTTTGGGCATCTTTCTTCTGTGAGTGCTGTTTCTTTGCCATTGGATCTCACAATCTAGTCCAATATCTCCTTCTTGATTTGAGGTAATTCTTATGAAATTGCATGGTCAATATTTGAGCAATGATCTGGGGCAAATGGAGTAGAATTTCCTAATCTACAGAATATTGTTTGACTAAATTATTCTAAATAGCATGTTTATATTACTGATACTTGTTTATTTGGAAAATAACTTAGAATTCTCACCTGAGTGTTTTATATTTACAACATTACAGATTTAAGTTACTTGTAGAGTTTTCTCAATAAAAATTTCCTGGGATTACAGTTATCCACTTTCTGAAGGAAAATTCCTTTATAGATCGTTCTGCTATAACATGACTGTTGTGTTCCTCTGCAACCTTGTGCTGTGGAAAACAGCTATAGAAAATTGCACTGTAGTAGATAATTAATTAAAAATTGATATTCTCTTTCATTAGAAAGTTCATGTTATCCAAATAACATCCACAATTTGCCAATCGCATTACAGACAATTTGCTCTGAAACGCACATTATAGCAGAACGACCTGTAATAACTTGTATTGTCACTTGTAGTAAAGCAAATAGTAAGTGAATTTTTTTTTAAACAAACCACAATTTAGTAACCATAATGGCTGAGTACAAGCCTTTGTAGATTCATTTGAATTCTGAAAGGCATTGTTGGGTAAAATTTGAGTAGTTTTAAACTTTTAGAGCTTGTTTGGACATGATGAGTTTCAGTTCAGTGCTTTTTATCTGGTGGATATGAGGTACAGGCTGGTTAAAATGGATTGGGAGAGTTTTTCTGCTACTTTCTCCTCCTCACTTATCAAACTAATATGTTAAATTTCATGTGATGAGGATACCCAGTCTAAATTGTTCACTTTTGAATGATTATGTTCAGGTTCTAATTATGTTGGGTTCTGCTCCACTATTTTAACTTCAGTGGTGAGCTACAGCCTGCTAGTAGTTCCCTTACAGGAAAAGAAGTGCTGGGAACAGCAGCTAGGATCAGTGGAGGCCCAACATTTGTTTTAGTTTACCTCCTAGGTAAAGTGCAGATGGTGTATTCCTCTAAGCCTGAGTAGAAAATATTGAGCTTCTCACTGACAATTTCTGTAACTCCAGGCCACCCATGAGTATGGTCATTGCTACAAACTGTGCCTCTGACAATGGGCTTGAGCCACCTTATTCTACCATTCAGGCAGTCAGTTGGTGTCACCCTGCTTGTTGCTATGGTTGCAGAGTTGACAAAAATGTTATTCAACTGCAGTAGAGTTTCTAAATCAGTTGAACCTGCCCAATATCACTACTGTTGTGGTTCTGTTCGCCGAGCTGGGAATTCGTGTTGCAGACGCTTCGTCCCTTGTCTAAGTGACATCCTCAGTGCTTGGGAGCCTCCTGTGAAGCGCTTCTGTGATGTTTCCTCTGACATTTATAGTGATTTGTATCTGCCGCTTCTGGTTGTCAGTTCCAACTGTCTGCTGCAGTAGTCGGTATATTGGGTCCAGTTCCATGTGCTTATTGATTTGAATCTGTAAATGAGTGCCATGCCCCTAGGAATTCCCTGGCTGTTCTCTGTTTGACTTGTCCTATAATAGTAGTGTTGTCCCAGTCGAACTCCTGTTGCTTGTCATCTGAGTGTGTGGCTACTAAGGATAGCTGGTCATGTTGTTTCGTGGCTAGTTGGTGTTCATGGATGCGGATCGTTAGCTGTCTTCCTGTTTGTCCTATGTAGTGTTTTGTGCAGTCCTTGTATGGAATTTTGTACACTACATTGGTTTTGCTCATGCTGGGTATCGGGTCCTTCGTCCTGGTGAGTTGTTGTCTGAGAGTGGCTGTTGGTTTGTGTGCTGTTATAAGTCCTAGTGATTGCAGTAGTCTGACTATCAGTTCAGAAATGTTTTTGATGTATGGTAGTGTGGCTAGTCCTTTGGGTTGTGGCATGTCCTCATTCCGTTGTCTTTCCCTTCGGCATCTGTTGATGAAATTGCGGGGGTATCCATTTTTGGCGAACACATTATATAGGTGTTCACATTCAACAACTAAATATATGAACAAATCAACGGCACACCCATGGGCTCACCCATCTCTGGACTCATAGCTGAAGCGGTAATGCAAAGGTTAGAACAAACAGTCTTACCGCAAATTCAACCCAAACTCTGGGTCAGATATGTAGATGATACCTTTGTAATCATTAAAAACACAGAAATAGAGAACACACACCGGATCATCAACGCCACACTCATAGGAATCCGATTCACTAGAGAGGAAGAAAAGGACAACCAACTCCCATTCCTAGACGTGATGATACAGAAAACACCGAACGGAGAATTCACCATAAAGGTATACAGGAAAGCCACACACACAGACCAAGTCCTAAAAAGCAACCACCCCAACACACAAAAGAAGTTGCATCAAGATACTGTTTAAAAGGGCCACAACACACTGCAGTACACCAGAACTGCAAAAAGAGGAATAAGAACACCTATACAATGTATTCGCCAAAAACGGATATCCCCGCAATTTCATCAACGGAATGAGGACATGTCACAACCCAAAGGACTAGCCACACTACTATACATCAAGACCATTTCTGAACTGACAGCCAGACTACTGTGACCACTAGGACTCCTAACAGCACACAAACCAACAGCCACTCTCCGACAACAACTCACCAGGACGAAGGACCCGATACCCAGCATGAGTAAAACCAATGTAGTGTACAAAATCCCATGCAAGGACTGCACATACACTACATAGGACAAACAGGAAGACAGCTAATGATCTGCATCCATGAACACCAACTAGCCACGAAACAACATGACCAGCTATCCTTAGTAGCCACACACTCAGATGACAAGCAACATGAGTTCGACTGGGACAGCACTACTATTATAGGACAAGCCAAACAGAACAGCCAGGGAATTCCTAGAGGCATTGAATCTGTGAATGAGTGCAATCAATAAGCACGCCGATCTGGACCCAATATACCGGCCACTGCAGCAGACAGCTAGAACTGACAACCGGAAGCGGCAGATACAAATCACTATAATTGCCAGAGGAAACATCACAGAAACGCTTCACAGGAGGCTCTCAGGCACTGAGGATGTCACCTAGACAGGGGATGAAAGGTCTGCAACACGAATTCCTAGCTTGGCGAACAGAACCATAACAACGAGCACTCGAGCTACAAATCTTCTCCCAAACTTTGATATCACTACTAGGCAGGAGAAAGTGAGGACTGCAGATGCTGGAGATCAGAGCTGAAAATGTGTTGCTGGAAAAGCGCAGCAGGTCAGGCAGCATCCAAGGAGCAGGAGAATCTTCGTTTCGGGCATGAGCCCTTCATCAGGCACCCTGAAGAAGGGCTCATGCCCGAAACGTCGATTCTCCTGCTCCTTGGATTCTGCCTGACTTGCTGCGCTTTTCCAGCAACATATTTTCAGCTCTATCACTACTGGGCAGGCATACTGTTCACTGCATTCCCCACCAGGGAGTTGAAGTCAAGCCCAGTAATTAAAGCAATCTAACACTATGAAGGAGTATGGTAAAATAGAGAGCCATTTAAGGTGATGAAATATTTTTGGCGCAATGGTAAGGTACTTTGGATGGAGTTGGTATATGTTGCTGCAAAATATTAGCATCCGTGCATTAAATTACTTTGTGAGCAGCACAGTATCGTTCTTGTTGGCTAGTAGCTCAAATTGTTGAAGAATCATTTTTAACTAAAACCTGACCCTGTTCTCATGAAAGTAGTAGACAGTCATTATTATCTGTTTCATTTTAAATTTCTAATTTAAAAATTCTTATTTTTATTTATTTGTAGAGATTCTTCTGGTCAACTACTTAAATCCTGAAATTGAATATTCTTGTACGTTGTCCATCAGAGGTCATGACACAACATTGAAATGTCAGAGTATTCCTATAATACATGGATCAAATGAAGTTTACTTTCCCTTAATTATGCTACTTGTGAGAGTAAAAACAAATACAAATTACTAACGAATTGAGACGTGAGGTTAAAAGTGTTTATGTGTAAAAGGGTGACTTTAGACTTGTGGCTTTGGATATACTCTTTTTTTTCCTGTGTTCTTGGATTAGTTTTTGATTTGCAGTAGACTGACTGAGATTAATTGCAATAATTACTTAGCAACCAGTTATTGTACCATGTGATTTAACAGAAAAGCCAGTAAAAGACTAGAGTCTCAGAATTGTTGAATGTTGAAAGACTTGCACATTTTGGTAGTGACCTGCCTCTGAGCCAGAAATTCTGAGTTCAAGTTACACTTCAGAACTTGATAACTAAGGAAGGTGCATTCAGTACTAACAGTCTGATTTGTTAACACTTAGATACTTACTGCTTGCCCTTGGTGTTGCAGGAAAGTGGGAGAGATTCCTGTTCAGCCTTGTGATGAAAAGAATTTGGAATCTCTACCATCACTATCTGTCTATTGCTCCAGGTTACACAATGTAAAAATGCATACTGCACAGCAACCAAAACTCCAAGGGACATCTGGTTGTCTCAATTGCCTGAATG
The DNA here is from genome assembly GCF_004010195.1 of Chiloscyllium plagiosum. Taxonomy (NCBI): domain Eukaryota; kingdom Metazoa; phylum Chordata; class Chondrichthyes; order Orectolobiformes; family Hemiscylliidae; genus Chiloscyllium; species Chiloscyllium plagiosum. The sequence continues at coordinate 43,994,318 of NC_057723.1, forward strand.
GCTGGCGTGGGCCATGTTAGGTTCTGACTGGAATAAATTCCGGACCTATCCCCTTGTCCTGTCATGATGGAGGTAATGACGCTGGGTCAGGCCTACCTTCAAGCAGATAATGCAAGATGAGGAAAAGACCTGTGGTTGAGGCATTTTGGGTATCGTCTTCTGGCTGGTGAGCTAATGCTGCCTCTTTTCAAGAAAGCCAGCTGACCCATGTGCCATTAAAGCAGTGATAAGGCCAATGGCGAGCCTTTCTTAAATCAAGACACCAAGTCTCCCTTACTGACGGCTGCTGGTCAGCAAGATCACGGTTAAGCGACGTTGGGGTGGGGAGAGGGTGATTTTATGTGGAGTTTGTAGAAAGATGAGTGTGGGAAAAGGAGATAACTGTGAAGGCAGAGAGTGTCTCAGTTTCCACTCCCCCACCCCGCCAAAACAAAAGTGACAAGCTGGTTATGTGCTTTCTGCTGTTGTGCATGCTGAATAGGGACATAGCTGAGAATTTTTCTTTTATATCCAGAAGTTCTCTTAAGCACAACTGAACATTTTCTTTCCTAAAAGAAAAACAGATGCTGAAAATCAAACAAAAACAAAATGCTGCGAAAGTTCAACAGGTCTGGCAGCATCTGTGGAGAGAAAGCAGAGTTAACATTTTTGGTCAAGTGACCCTTTGGAACTTTTCTTCCCCATCACCCAATCTCCCACAGCAGTTTTTTTTAAAATCTATTAATCGCCACCAGTTAATCACTCATGTGCAAAGCCCCTTAAGGGCAATGCAAACCATTAAAGGTGACTGAGAGGGGAAGGGGGCTAAATCAAAATTGAGTTGGAAAAGAAATAAAGCAGTCTACCCCTTGCTGTCTCTGTCTCGCAATGCATCCTCTTCAAGGACACCTGGGCATGAATGTACAGGTAGTTTTGGCTTAGCGTGCGTCTCAGCAGTGCAATTTGGCTATAACATGGCTGAAGGATGAGGTAACGGTATTTTGGAGAACACTCACCTTTGGAAATAGCACTATTCCAGCAGGTTCACGTGCTTTGTTCTGTACATGTGCAATATCAGCGCCTGTCTTTGTGCCTTTCTGCACATGTGCTGATGTCAGCTACCAACAGAACCACTTTCTGTGAGAAGTATTGTGCAGAGCGCAGCTTTCTTACATTATTTAAATGTACTGTGTTAAATTTACTTCTGTTAATAAATATGATTTCAACCTTCATAAAGGCTGTACTATACTTTGCATTAGACTTTTGGGTGATTTGAGTGATCCTGAGTGATTTTTATTTTTGCTGGTCTGCCCCAACCACACTTTTTCCAATAGGCCCTGTTATTTCTGTAAAGCAAAGTTTTGCAGGAATGCAACTATGGAGTTAAAGGAGAACAACATGGAGCTGCACAAGAGGGGTAGACAGTTGGCATAGCTGAGTTAATTAGTTGAGGCCCTTGATTTGGACATTAATTAGTCCCTTAAGAGTCTCATTTGGCGGAATCAGAATGTCAACTTTATCAAACTTACTTTTGATAGATGGTTTAAATACACCACCATTCCACCATTAAATGCCTTTTCTGTCTCCAAACTCCCACCAGGGGGAACAGACGAGGGCCTCAATTCATGTTAGGGGTGGAAAGGTTTACCAGGGACATTTCCACCCTTTACAGAATTCCAGAGGATGTGGGAAAACAGCAGAATTGAGAATCACCACCCTTTCTCACCTAATAGTGATCTTCTGCTCCAGGCTTGCCAGGGTCCAATGTGCCTAAGCCACCTCCCTGAATCAACATAAGCTGCTGTTTACTCCACAGTCACTATATTTATGTCAAAGAGGAATCATTATGTTTTATACAAATTCGCAGCCCATATTGATCACAATAAATGATAATAAAGAACGTTTGAGACTTGTGGAGTTTTTAAACTGGGATCCTGAAGTATTCTGAATTGCATTTGAAAACAATTAATTTCTAAATAGAAATAAATAACACACCTTATCAGAATCTGGAGAGACCGATCAAAGTTATAGTTTGGCTTATCATAATGGAAATGTGAATCTTTTTAGTATTCCTTGAGATGGGAGAAGAGATTATTATTTTGCTATAGTGTGTGCTTGTAATTAATTTAAATTTCTAATCCATCTTCCTCTTTTTATCTCCATATCAATGTGCTGTCTTGAATTCAACATAATTTTGGAACAAAACTCATTCAGTGCCTTTTGAGGGAACGAAAGGAAAATCTTTTGCATGTTGGTGTCTTTGCAATACTCCTTCACTTTGGCAAATCTTATCTGAAGAATTTGAGATTCTTCTAAAACTGACTCATTACCATGCTGCCCCACCCAATTCTATTGATTCTGCAATCACTCCAGAACAGAGTAGCATATGTTCATGGATGAAACATGATATTTAGAAATATAAAACATGGCATTTAAAGTTTACTGACAAAAAGAAATTGGAAAATGTTGCATTGCAAATACTACACTTACAATGTAGGCAGAAGGACCTCAAAGTATGTGCTTCTTAGTAGCAAAATACCAAAGTGCACCAATTTGACTTTGAATTTACAAATGCCAGATTTACATTTTTCTCTTAAGAGCAGGATGCAATACACTGTCTCCTTCACATTCGCGTTGTCTTCATGTTTAAGACTTTCAAAAGCATCTTCTGTGATACTTGGCCGTTCGTTAGCTTGTCATATTTATTATTTCAAAGCAGGATAAATCTCTGCAGAACAGCAGTATGAGTTACAAATATTTAACAATTAGCCTCTTTTTAGGGCAGTAGTGTTAAGTTGGCATTCATGGAGATTTCTTTAAAAATACTGTAAAAATGCTTACCAAGCAGGACCAGTTTTGCAACTACGTGATGGTTGATAATCTGCATTTGCTTACATGTTGTTTCTTAAGGGCATTATTAAAACACTTCTTTATATGTATGTTCATGGGATGTGGGCAACACTGGCTGGGCCAGTATTTATTGCCCATCCTATTATAGAGAATATGTTGTTCAACTTGCAAGGGAGTAGAAAAGATTTACAAAAGATGTTGCCAGGGTTGGAGCTTTTGAACTATAGGGAGAGGCTGAATAGGATGGAGTTATTTTCCCTGGAGCATTGGAGGCTGAGGGGTGAATCTTTTATAGAGGTTTATAAAATCATGAAGGTCATGAGTAGAGTGAATAGTCTAGGTCTTTTACCCAGAGTAGAAGAGTCTGAAAGTAGAGAGTATAGGTTCAAGGTAAAAGAGGAAAGATTTAAAATGGACCTGAGGGGCAACTTTTCACAAGGGAGTGGTGCATGCATGGAATGAGCTGCCAGAGGGAGTGGTGGAGGCTAATACAATTGCAACATTCAAAATGCATCTGGATGGATACTTGATTAGGATAGGTTTAGAGGGATATGGGACCAAATTAATTTAGGAATTTGGATGCATGTACAAGTTAGAACAAAGTATCTATTTCAGTGCTGTACAACTGACTATCACCCTCTCAATAGCAACTAGGAATAATGAGTTGCACTCATGAACTGCTGCAGTCCATTTCTTGCAGGTAGCTCCACAATTCCAGGGTATTGACTCAGCATTACTGAAGGGGTGGCAATTTCTTTCCAAATTAGGATGGTGGGGGAAAAGTAATGGTGAGTCGTTTGGAGGGGAACTTGCAGGTGGTGGGGTTCCCATGTTCGTTTGCCTTTCTCCTTCTAGATAGTAGAACTTGTGGGTTTGGAATATGCTGCTTGAGGACCTATGGATGAATTTCTGCAGTGCATCTTGTGAACTACTACTGAACGTCAGTGGTGAAAGGAGTGAATGGTTGTGGATGTGATGCCAGACAAGCAGTTTGCTTTATCCTAGATGGTGTCAGGCTGTTTGAGTGTTGTTGGAATTACAATTGTCTAGGCAAGTGGGGTGTATTGAATCTCAATCCTGACTTTGTCCTTTGTAGATAGTGGCAGGCTTTGGGGCGTCGAGAGATGAGTAATTTACTGCAGGATTGCTGTCCTCTGATCTGGCTGATTGCAACACAACTTGTGACTAGTTTTGATTTCTAGTCAACAGTGACCCTATCAGGACATTTTTTTTTTTAGTTGGGGGATTCAATGATGGCAATGCCTTTGAATTTCAAGGGTTAATGGTTAGATCTCTGTCTGTCAGAGACAACACAAACTAAGGCATGTCTATTTGTTGCTTTTCACCTCCAGTCTCTTGCTGAATTTGGATGTGAACTGCATCAGCATCTGAGTTGGCTGACCTATAATAACCCAAACAAGTAAAAACAAAATACTGCAGATGTTAGAAATCTGATCCAAATACAGAATGTGGGAATAAATCATGTCAGGGGGTCTGTCAGCAAGTGGAGAGAAAACCAGTTAATGGTTCAAGCTTGGTATGACTTCTTCAGAGCAGAATAATTCTGAAAAAGTGCTATACTGGTTTTGAACCATGAATGTCTTTTTCTCTCTCCACAGACGCTGGCAGACCTGCTAAGTTTCTCCAGCATTATGTTTATCTCCAAGTGCAACTCTCTTCCAATTCAATGAGTGTTTTATAGTTAAGTTGCTTTTCTCTAATGCAAATTGCATGAAAATGTTAAAATTTCACATTTTGTTTTAACTGTCTCAGTCATGGGTTATATTAAAACTTACAAGTATAATGTTTTGGTTTTTAAGGTGTGAGAGGTTGTTTTCTTCACAACTTAATTTAGCATGCCTGTGCATACTTGCATGTAACATGTGGACTTTTGAGCAGCTTTTAGAAGCAAGAAAGTCCTGACAATGCCATGAATGTAATTTGCTGAGGGTGGAGGTATGCTCTCGACAAAAAAACAGTAGTTTGTTTTTGTCTTTGATAAACACCTAGTGAGGAAAACATTTGAGGCCTATGCAGCTAGACTCAAAGGAACTACCTTCTAGCATGTATTTAAAAGTCTAATGATTAGTGTGAAAACCACACAAGAAAATTTTAAGCCTGGCTTATTCTGTTGGATTGAGTTTGAGTTAGAAGTGTATATTGTTCAGCACAGGACTTTCCAAACCAGGTGTCAGGACCCCAGGTCGGGTCAGAAGCTGGAAGGTTGATGTCCTGAGCTCAGAGACAGGAATGGTGCCATGAAGCTCCAACTAACTTATAATAAATGTGCTCTTTCTTTAACAGGCCTGTGCTTTCACAGCTCCCTACTCCACTCTTACAGTTTTAACTGATGAGCCATGATAGGAGGTCATAGTGCAAAAAAGAAGTTTATGAAGCACTGGTTTAGAACCATCATCTTTTTCACTGATTTTGTTCAAATTTGTATTGTAAGAATATTCTTGGTATTTCATTTTAATCCTGGAGTTCTGCCACTTGGTTTCCTTCCCTTGAATCTTCCACACACTGAATTCTTTATATGATTATAGTCTTTCAAGTCAGACCTGACAAATATCTGGCTTGTCCTGTGTTCTTGTAACTGGAATCATCATAATACTGGTGAAAATTAAACTCCCTCTAAACATTTTTGTACCTTCTCTCCAGGAGTTTACAAATCTAAGATGCTTTATAAAGATTTTTGTTTTTGTGTTCACTGAATATAAGTGCCTAACAAGTCCACACTGACCCTCCGAAGAGTAACCCATCCAGTCCCATTTCCCTCTGACTAATGCACCTAACACTGTGGGCAAATTAGCATGGTCAATTCACCTGACCTGCACATCTTTGGACTGTGGGATGAAACTGGAGCACCCGGAGAAAACCCATGCAGACACTGGGAGAATATGCAAACTCCACACAGATAGTCGCCCAAGGCTGGAATCGAAACTGAAGAAGGGCTTATGCCCGAAACGTCGATTCTCCTGCTCCTTGGATGCTGCCTGACCTGCTGCGCTTTTCCAGCAACACATTTTCAGCTCTGATCTCCAGCATCTGCAGCCCTCCCTTTCTCTCGAAACTGGGACCCTGGTGCTATGAGGCAGCAGTGCTAACCACTGAGCCACCGTGCCACCCTAATGTTTCAGGTCTGTGACCTTTTCATTGACCACTTGTATGTTTGCCATAATACTTGTAAACGTTGAGATGCATTTGTTTTAAGAAAAGTCAAAAGATTGAGTTTTGTGCCATAACTGCCATACATGTAGGCATGAAGATGTGGCACGCAATTATTTGACAAATTGCAAACTATTTCATGGATAAATGAGCATGCTGCTATCCTTACTTATTTCCATGGTTCATTTCCGTTAAAATCTTTAACATGAGGTTTTAACTGATTGCACCAGTTGTATATGGTACAGCATATTTTATCTTAAGAGTATTTATGGATCTGTGGTATTGAGGCTTGCAAATTTCTTTCCAGAAATAAAAGGATGGAATTACACATGGTGTAAGCTGACTCCAATGACATGTCTCTGTAGTGGCTATAAACAGCCGCAAACCTCGCTGCAAACTCTAAAGGAACTATGAATTAACTTTTAGGAGATACATATGTAAAATAAAACTTTATATAATTCCTGATTTTTGCTGGATTCAATGTGGGGAGTTATTTATTTAAATCATCTCTAGGTTTTCTGCAGTGTCTCTGACCTAGATGCCTGAATTTGGATTTCTAGTATAATCTGAAAAGTGGTGTTTGTAACGCTGTTCTTTTCAGTTAGCTGATTGAAAATATTGTTTAGGAAGTCAAGAAGTCTAAGCAGCCAATTGAAGCATAAGGTTTCTGACAAATTGATTGCAATACATAAAATTAGAACTTTTAATGTTTGAATTTAGCAAAGTAGGAAGAGTTTCATCTAATTCTATTTTAGGTAAAATTAATTTTCTAATGTGAGCAATTAAACTGCTCTGTGTGGCTAGGGCATCAGGCAAGTTGATGTAACTTTAAGAATTATCTTTGTATCTGTTTTATTCCTTTGGTATCCTGATGCATTAGGTAGTTATATGCAATGGTTCCTTTTTCGTGAAACATTTTTGATTAGGAGCTCTTGTGAAAAACAAAGTGCAAGTATGTTTCCATCTGATAATGTATTATCTGTACTTCAAGCAGGTATTCATCCCTTTCCATCTGTCTGATTTGAGACTTGCATTTTGTGGTTGACTAACTCTAACATAACTGATTTGTGTGAGCTGCATTCAGGAACGCAAGACAGTAGGATTATTTACATTCTCAATCTTTGTTTTTAAATCCTTCCATGGCTTTGGCCCCTCTGTCTCACTAAATGCTTCCAGCTCCACAATGAACAAGTTATCAGCTCTCGCCTAATTTTGACTGGCTTCTTCAGATTCCTGATTTTTAATTGGTCCACTAATGATGGCCACGCCTCCACCTGCCAAGGCCTTAACCTCTGGAATTCCCACACTAAATTTCTTTACCTCTCTTCCTCCTTTTTAGGATGCTCCAAAAATCCTTTCCCTCTCAGATCAAACCCTTGACTGTCATCTGTGCACATCAGATTTGCTTTATAACCTTCTTTTGATACTTTTTAACGTTGATTTTGTTGACATGAACTCTCTCTCAATATTGCAAGATTGGTTATGTTTGGAGCAATTGAAATCCTCGGCACTAAGGTAGCATTTCTCTTTGCTGAGGTCTCTATTCTATCTACAACTGTTGTTGAGAGTTCAGGCTTATCCGACCCAAGCCAGAAGCTTGCTCAGGTGTGGTATTAGAGAAAGTTGAATTGAAGGTCCCACATAGACAGTCATAAATATTTCCAGTAGGTTGAGCAATCCTAGAATCTAGAAAGCATGCGGGTGGGTTTTACTCGCCTCTGTTTATGATGGCCTTTATGCAATCAATGAACACTAGCTGTGATCAACATACAATCTGGGGAAACTGAGAGTTGTGTTGAATATAAGTGCAACTAATTCTGATCAAATATACTGTTCCACCATGAAGAAATTAGAATGGTGCTGAATGGCAAAGCAGTTTGGTTAGTAAGTTACTTTAAAGAAGTGGAAATGTAAGTTTTGATGGAACTTTAGCTGATGATCTATTTAACATATTGGTGTTCACATGAACTGCAACAATTGCGTCACTGTGATTGCAACTGATTTAGTTCAGGTGATCTTTGTACATGAGGTTTCTTTGATTAAAGAAACCCTGTTTTTAAAAAACAAACTTGTTCACAACATTCTCAAAAAAAGACCCACTTAGCTATGTTGCTTTTTTGTCAGTCCTGAAGTGCATTTTAATCAATAATTGGTAGCTGTTCAAACATGTTCCAATCTGGCAAAAATTAAGTCTTACTTTTTTTTTCAAACTCCACTGTTAGCTTTTTTGCATAGAAGTGAAGGCTATCAAGAAAATCAATGTGCTTGAATAGCAGATGATGATTGTTATGAAACTGGGTAAACCCTCCTACTTAATTTAAAACCAGTAACGCAGAAAAGATTTATTCCATGCAGTAATCTGTAAAAGATCAAGTGGCCAAGAAATATGTAAAGTAAAGATTAATAATTTCATTTCTTAAAGTATAACAGAATAATTAACTAACAACTAATTTGCCATTTCTTTCTCTAACCTATCTTTTGGCTTCTCTCCTATAATACTAGTCCGAAAAAGCTTCCAATTAAAATTTACAAAACAGCAAACACTACTTATCTCAAAACCAGGCAACCAGATCTCCCTGTGTCGTCTTATCGCCTTGTTAAGACTTTCAGCGTTACAGATTATTGCTCAAAAAGGTACTTTTGAGAGAGCTATTTTCAAGCAGTCTGTTTACATGCTGGGCCGTGGTAGCTCTCCTCTCAACTGTTCAATTTTCCCCAGTCTTATACTCCAGGACATCAGATTGTGTCATTGACTTTTAAGATTGTCAATGTACTCAATTCAAACTTTATTGGAGTTTGATTTGTTTCAGGTATAATTTAAACTGAATGGTCAAATTCAAATTTGGTCATTGCTTGGCGACAAATACAATCAAGTGGTTTAACTCAATGTTACATTGTTACCATTTTTGAGTACACTTGATGCTAGGTCTGGTAGTTCTACTGCTTTTAACTCTCTTAAAGATATACCCACATCTTCATAATACCTCCCCCCCCCCCCCCCCCAAGAAAAAAATGAACCATCTTAATGAAAAGATGGCTTCATTTGTTTCTCTACTTTTTAAACACGTTACTCGAACATACAGATAACTGTAGTATGAGTTCACCTTAACTTTTTCCCATACACCTGTGTATATACAGAGGAACCTCGATTATCCGAGTATCAATTATCCGAATATCGGATTATCCAAAGGAGATCTCGAGGTCTCGATAGAAACATTACATGAAAGAGCTGTTTCAACCCTGATCATGTCTTTTGTTTACACTGATTAAAAACGATCTCTGCTGAGAACAGTCCTGGATATAGTGCCTGGACTCTCATCTATCTCCAAATAATTGACCTCCCGCCCTCTCCCTGTCCCCACACTTTCTCTGGAGTTCTACATAAGGGTGAACCTTAAACCTCCTTTCCCTAGATATTCTCTCTAACATTGTCCCATACAAGGCAGAGGTGGAACTTGTCAAAAAGGTGTGTGTGTGTGTGCATGTGCATGCATTATTTGGAGATTTCCCCTAGAAAAGCAGACTTACTGTTGGTGTCCAGTACAGCTGCCCTGGAGGGGAAGGGGGCACATGGGGGGGGGGAGGGGCCTCACACATGGTGTGCTGCTGCCTAGTCTCCTGAACAGGGAGCAGACTTAATAGAAAACACCCAAGCCCCAGAGGAAAGGCATTGAATCGATTAACCGAATAATCAAATTATCTGAACGAAATAGCGCATGCCCATCTCGTTCAGATAATCGAGGTTCCTCTGTATATATAAAACATTAAATAAAGACAAATCTCAACTAAATTCTATCGGTTAAATCTGCGATTACATTCTTCCAACCTGCAAAATGTATGATTTTTAAATTGAAAGTCTATAATACAAGACTCCAATGAAATAGTCTCATATTTTTATCTTTATAACGTTCTAAGAATGTAAGCAGATTGTGGTCAGTGTACACAATCGTCTCGGACACATTGTTCATGACATATACATTAAAATGCTGTAAGGGCAGTGCCAAACTCAATAGTTCCTTTTCGATTGTAGAGTATTTCGTCTGGTGGATGTTGATCTTCTTCTTTAAAAAGTAACCAATCCCATTCTCATCTTCCTGTTGCAGTACAGCCCCAACTCCTATGTGACTGGCCTCAATGGGGACTTTAAAAAGTTTTGATAAGTTGGTGCAGCTAAAACTGGTTGGGTGGTTAATATCGATGTCAGTGGTTGAATGCCTCCTGGCATTGTTCTGTCCACCGAAACTTTGTGTTCTTCAGCAAATCTGTTAATGGTGCCACTACAGTGCTGAAGTTTGGAACAAACTTCTGATAGAATCTGCTGAGTCCGAATAATCAAAGCACCTCTTTCTTCGAGGTTGGTCGTGGAAATTCCTGGAGGACCTTTCGTCTTTGTATTCCGTGGGGTCAGCCTTCCATGACCCCAGAACGTCACTTCTGCTTTTGCGAATTCTGTTTTATTTAAGTTTATCCCCAATTTTATTTCTCGTAGTTTTTCAAAGAGCTCTGCCAATTGTACCAAGTGATCTTTCCAGGACTTACTAAAAATCACTACATCGTCCAAATAGATTGCATGGTTTGCTAATCCAGCCACAAGTCTGCTCATGAGTGTTTGGAATGTGGCGGGCATGCTCTTCATTCCAAAGAGCATCACTTCGTATAATATACTTTATAAAATATAAATAATATAATCCATTGGGGTTACAAATGCAGAAATTTCTTTCACCGTCTCTGATAAAGGTGACCTGCCAGTAACCACGTATTAAGTCCACCTTGGTGATGTAACTGGCTTGTTCGACTTTCTCATTATGGTCCTCCAATCTAGTAATTGGATACGAGTCCGATTTTGTAACAGCATTGACCTTCTAATAATCCATGCCGTGACGTCAAGGGCAGTTACTCTCACCAAACAGCTGAATTGCAGGGATTTGTTCACATTTGGGTCAAGGCTGTATTGAATCAGGAGCCAAGCAGTCCTGGCAGAATCCAAACTGTGCTGGTTTGCAGGTTATTTCTTTGCAGGTGCAGCTTATTAACATTATTAATGACCCCTTCCATCACTTTTGCAGATTAAACCAATACAGCAGTTTGATTTGTCATTTTTTATGCACAAGATATATCTGGGCAATTTTTCACATTGTCAGGTAGACCCTCGTGTTGTAAATTACAACTTGCCATTTAACTAAAACTTTGAATGTTGTCCAGGTGTTGCTGCATTATCTGATGTTTCATTATCTAAGAAGTTGTGTATGGCACTGAAGACTGTGTAATCATTAGCAAAGATAGGTTGGCTTTGATTTTATGGAAGGGAAGTCATTGACTAGGACTTTACGCTAAGGAACTCTTGCAGTGGTATCCAATAGAATGCAGTGATATTCATGTGTTTCCAATTTATCCAGATAAAAGTGAAAGGCATACGTTAGTAAAATTACAAAAGAACCTTGTGCAATTTTAACATAAGGGATTTAACCAAAATTAAACTTGTATGCAAAGCTAGTTGAACACTTGAAGGCATATTTTCTTTCTTCCATCTGAAATTATGGGGCCATAGTGGATTGGAAGCTGATTTGAACTATTCAGTGGGATTTGCTAAGTTTCTTTAACTGACTGTCAGTGTTAGCATCCTGTCTCTGGATTCCCTAGTCAGTTGAAAGATAAGTGTGCTACCTATGAATTCTGTTAAATACAGGATTTCTAATTGGTGTTGCTCTGACATGGCAGAAAAGCTGAACAACACATATCTCTTTGAGGCTGTACAAACCACAAGAGGGAAAGCTGAGTTTTACTTCCCAGTTCTTGCCATCTCTTACCAGGAGATCCTGCTGTTGGATCTGAGGTCCTGCAGTGTGGTGATCTCTCCCTCCACCTCCTATCCTTGGGGAACTTCTTTAACCAGGCATGTACTAATGGAAACGAATGCTTTCTATGATCTAGGGAAAGTAGATAATGCTGATGGAACTCCTACTGCTCTGGTTGCCACTGATCTTGCCCTACAATAGAGATTTATCACTGAGCTGTATGAGCTGTTTCCATGTGATAATGAAAGCCAACAAAAGGGATGTCTAGGATCTGAAGTATTTTGTTGGAGTTTATCGGTGAATGCTGTTCATATTGACAGACAAGTGTTGTTCTGAAGAAGTTCTTAATGAAAATAAGTGTGCAGTTACTTTTGTGAATCCTTTTCCAATTTTTACAAGGGCATTCTATTTAAATAACTGAGAGTTCCAAATTGTGGGGGTAAGAGCAGTCTGCCTTTGTCTGAGAGTTGACAAATTGAGCTTTGCAGTTTCAGTCATTATTCAGTGCCATTATTTTTAACATTATTGCTCAACTGTTTTTCAAAACCTAATCGTCTCTCAGGTGACTGTTTTAGTTTGAATGATCACTTATAGAGATTACCATCTGTGCATGGCTCCTGTGCTTTATGCATGGTGGGATGCTGGTTTAATTGACATTGAAGATGTAAGGATAAAAGATGAAAGGCAGGGATCATGGGAAGTGGTTAGAGGGTGGTGTTGGGCCTAGATGATCTAATGTTTAACAGAACAACCTGGGCACAGTCCCATGCCTCCGAGTTTGGCAGTCCTATGATCACCTCTGAGCTGTATCCAGGGATGATGTGATCAATATTATCCTGCACCTCTGTTTATTAGACTGATTCTGATATGCAATATCACTGCTGTGGAGAAAGTATGGGGAGCTACTCTCCCAAGGCTGCACATATTTTGGAACATGTGCAAGACTTAAATGCATTCTTTTTACAAAGGATGGTTCACTGGGTATGAATGTGTATCACTTCTGGCAAGTATAAAGGAGTCCCATTTCAGATCGGCCAAGTACCTTAAGTTGACTCAGTGTAGTGATTAGCACACTCCGATTTGTTTAACAAGAAATGTAATTCTGCAATTGGGCAGCAAACAATGGATGTTTTGCTTTTGAGTTTTACAAGTACAATCTTTATATTCTATCTATTATAAGGAAATGAATCACTCAATGTATTTCCTCAATCAGCTAGTGATTGAGATAAATGTCCATGTACTTTACATTGCACCAGCACTGAAATTTAAGTATTATGTTGCGGAATTGTATGCTAGTTAGAACATTGGCATTTTATTGGAAAATCTCAAATGTGGTTGTGCCTATTGACATTGAATGGCTTCCTCTTTATTGTTCAAATTTTTAAGATTCTTTACATTTCCTTACTGTGCAGTAGAAATGTGCATAAGTTGGTTAGGGTTCTTCCCATCAAAAAAGCATTCCCCATGGAAGCTAATGAATGTTAGTGAGCACTAGATCTAGAGAGGCTCCAATGAATACACCATCTATTTAAGCATACATGGTGTCATTAAAACTGAGCTCAACTGCAGGCATACTAATCTTTATTAGTTTAATTAATACAGATTAAGAAAATAGTTTACCTAGATTAAAAGTGATTTGATTGTGTGATGTGGCACATTCATAAGTAAACTTGAACTCTATGTTGCTCAAGCATCTAGTTATATCTTGCCTGTCAGTATGTAGGTGCATTGCCTTCATGAAGGTATGTTACAGCTGAAAATAATTATTTCCTTGCCTGTTCCAACTGGTGAATGTGAATGAGATCCTGTAACACAGGGGCACTTTGGCTAATTACAATGCTGCTTTGCTAAAATAAACCATTTCATTAGACTGAAAATTGAAGTTGGACGCTCCTGCTTTTGCTAATGCCTCAAATCTTCCTTTTTTGGCTCTGAAGTTGTTTTCTTCAGACCTCAAGTTCCTTGCTTTTTTTTTGCTCTACATCTTAAAGGTGTTTTATAAATGCATCTTGGTGTTGCAACTGCAGAATTTTATTCAACTGGTAGGGGGGTTTTAGTTCTTTTATGATTAGAAAGCGCTTAATTGGCTTATTAGTTTGAAAAAAAACAAAACATTTTTGAAACATGCCAGAATACTCTAATTTAGTCAGTTTTTTAAAAAAAAAACACTATTGAGGTAAAAATTTAATTTTGGCTCTCTTTCATTTTTTTTGAACTTCATTTTATATGGTTTCCATATGTCTGCAGTATTTTATTTAAGTCAAATTTCAACTTGGAGTAAAATGAGAATGATGAATGATGTAATTATATCATGCGGAGGAATGTTTCCTGAGGTGCAATCAAAGATAGCTTTGATATGAAGGTATTGATGAATTAGTTTTGAAATGGAATTCACTCTGGCAAAAACATCTGAATATTTGCCCCCTGGGCTGTAATTGTGATGAAGAGTTTGACAAGGCAAACAAGATTGAAGATCTTATCAGATCCTCAGAATTAAAAAGATGACTCTTGCTGTGTAACTTTAAGTATACTTTGTTCAGAAGTGACTCTACATGGTGGACATTTCTAAAAATTTAAGCATGACACGGGGGCAGGTTTCGAAAATTTATTCCCAAACAAACCCACAATTTTCAGATGGAAATTGCTAACCTGGTGGTTCATTTCGTATTTATTTACAGATTGAAATAGACTCCATTTCAGTAGCCCCAGGAGCATCAATCCATAGTCTTGGCTTGCTGTCTTCAAGGATGGATAAGGTCACAATAAACGTTGTTTTGATCTTATTTTTAAAATCCATTTAATTTAAAGTCCGATAATAAGGCTGCACTAGGAAGAAGATGCTTTGCTGTTGCTTTTTAATGAAAAAGCTGCTTTGGTGGTTGACAAATTATTAACATCTGTTTGTTTTGTTTTTATCGAGCTCTTTTTAATAGCCCTCCAGACAATGTCATTATGAACACTTGGCTGAGGTTTAGAAGCTACAGTAAGATCAGCGGAGGGTTCAGAGTTCACAGTTTGACAACTTAGAAATTATGAAGCAATAAATATTGAATAAAAATAAGGATCTATTTTCATAAAGATTAACCATTTGAGAGTTGAAAACTTGGGATTTTATGAATGGGAGTTTATTTTTGTTGTCACATACAGGTGAGAGAATTGCATTAGATTGTTACTGTTTTATTTTCACCTCCATGTTGCTGTTGAGGTCAGCCTATACAATTCCAATACACTTCAGGCGACCAAGCTTGTGGTGATTCTTAATCCTTATTTAGACCCACTATTTATTGCCCATTTGTGGTTTCTAACCCTCTGTTCACGTCCTGTTCATGCATTTGTCAAGGTACGCTTTACACATTGCTAACATTCTTGCTTCTGCCACCTCCAGTGGTAGTCGAGAGTGGGGTGCTGGAAAAGCACAGCAGGTCAGGCAGCATCTGAGGAGCAGGAAAGTCTATGTTTGGGCAAAAGCCCTTCATCAGCCCTTCATCTTTCCTGAGGAAGGGCTTTTGCCTGAAATGCCGACTCTCCTGCTCCTCGGATGCTGCCTGACCTGCTGTGCTTTTCCAGCACCATACTCTCTCTGTTCTAATCGCCGGCATCTGCAGCCCTCCCTTTTGCCACCTCCAGTGGTAATGTGTTCCAGGCATCCACCAGCCTCTGGGTGAAAATTCCCCTCATTCTCCCCTAAATTTCCCCCTCTCACTTTGAACCTGTGTTCTCTTGTAGTTGGGAACCATGGTGGATCCGGGGTGACTGCTTCTGACTCTGGAAGTAATATGAGGATAGGAGTACATGATTTGGCATGGACCCACTGGAATATTTGAGGTCTGCTGCCTGCAGTGTCTAAAACATCTGGAACAGAATATTTCTTTCAAATCAACTTTCCTGTCCCTGTGACCAAACCATGGTCAACTTATAGGGTTAGCAAGCCTGCCGTCATCCCATACCTACCCCAGGAATGAAAGTTACATGATTTAAGTTAGGAAATCTTCTGATCTTTAGGGCTATCTGCCTTGGTACCAAATTCTACCTCTTACCTCTGTTTTAACACTTTTTTTTGGTGAAAGTACATTGCTGAGGCTTTTAGTCCTGCACTGACCAGGATAATTACTTAGTCAAATTTCAGGCAATCTCATTTAATAGTATGGGAGAAAATAGATTTCAATTGGCTGTTACATCACCATGGTGTGAGTGTTTTGGAATTATAAGGTCCCCAAGATTCCAGATAAGGCAGTTTTTAGTGTCCATACCACTGCTAGCTGGCACAGTCTGCACAAAAACACAGGTTAGTGCCACATCATTTTGAGGTGATGGAATAACAGCTGCCAGGAGCAAATTTTGGGTTCAAAGGATGAATGACAGTAGTGTTACTTTGAGCAGGTATAAATTAACCATGTTATAAGTTTCAATGATTTTATCTTAAATCGGTTGTTCATGTTAGTTCCCATGCAAAACTAGGCACATTGGCCAAACTAATTGTGCCGTGGGCGGCACGGTGGCACAGTGGTTAGCACGCAAAACTAGGCACATTGGCCAAACTAATGATTGGCTGATCAATTCAAACATTATTTTCCTTTTAGTAGTTTTGTAATAGATGGAGTGCAGGCTATGCTCAACCAACTCAGTTGTAAAAACTAAACTATTAGATTTGATTCCATGATTAGGTAACACTTCCTTATTAATCCTGTGTGCTAATAACTACAACCAGTTGAAATTAATTAATCAGAGATACTGGTCTGATCACTGCATTGAGTCTGAATTTTAAGGGAAGATTTGAGAAGCTTTGACAAATCTATAGACAGTTTGTTTAGAGAAAATAGTCAATAGTAACATTTCCATTGACCTAACCTACAAATTCCTGTACGGAAAGATGAGAGAGAAGAAAAACTGAGGAGAAAGGTCCTATTGGTAAAAGTGCATTTTGTTACGCTGAATAAGATGGTGTCCCAGGTGGGACAGAAGCGAACAAATTTTGAAAGGGCTAAAGATCAAACATATGTGGGAATAGGGTTAGTCTTACCTGCAACAGGGTTAGAGTTAGGTTGCTCTTGTGGGTCTATAAGATCTCTAACTGATTAGATTGGATTCCCCTATGCATTGGGAGAATGTGCAAACCCCACACACAGTTGCCCGAGGATGGAATCCAACCTGGGTCCCTGACGCTGAGAGGCAATGCTAATCACTGAGCCACCGTGCTGCCCCATTTTTGAGAAAGAGATGGGTCAAGCTGAAAATATCACATTTTTTACAGGGAAGTTACAGACAGGTGCAAACATAGTCATTATAATAGAGGACTTTAATTATCTAACTATTAAAAGGAATAGTGATGTAAATGCAGATGGGTATGTGTTCTCTGTGTCCAGGGGAATGTTCTATCGCAATGATTCCAGTTCTGTGAGAAAGAAGCATGTCTAGTCCTGGTTATTGGGAATTAATTAGCTCAAGGAAATAAGTGTCAGTGGGAGAAACATTAGAGGATAGCAGTCTCTATATTGTTAGCATAAAAGCATCAAGAGATTGTTGACCATCCTTTTCCAGGATAAGAACTAATTGGGTGGAAAGCCAACTTTGTGGGAAGTAAGGAGTTTGATTAGAGAAATTAGAATTAAAGATTGGCATGAAAAAGGTAGCTGAGCAATCCCTTGAAAGCTGTGCAGACCTCCTGAGTTCAGTGTGTAGTAGCGACTAGAAGTCAGTGTCAGCACACCTAGTAGCATGCGTGAGACTGCAGCTCAGGAGGAATGTTGTTGAGAGGTACAAATTTTAACCTATTATAGTGTTTGTTTTAAGTAATAAATTTGAAAGGGGATGTTTTGTTCCATTTTGGTGTTTTTATTTTTCTCCTACCACTTATTTTCAAGCAAATTGTGACTTATACCATTGATGTTTTAATAAGTTTTGCAGGGCAATCCTTTTAGATATTAAAGGTTTTGGTAAAGTTTCAGTAAGTTGATATTGTTTGGATTTCTTGTGGAAGATTTACAGTAGACTCTTTCTTTTCAATTTGTATCAATCGTTGTGATTTGAATTGATATGAATTGCTTCCAGCAGGGTATTTTCTCTGATAGAGCCATGCTTCTTTCCTAGAACATAAAAACGTAAATGTCGGTATTGTAGTTTTGAAGAATCCAATAGGCATTTATTACAACTATGTTCAAATATTATATTCCTGAGGCACAGAAGTATCTGGACTAACTAAAGCTATAAGTTTACAATAGAGGAGCACTGCTCTCCAGTGGCATCATGCTTTTTGATGGAGTTTGAGATGTTTACAGGGAAATCTCGATTATCTGAACGAGATGGGCGGGCACTATTTTGTTTGGATAATCGATTTTAGCCGAATAAAATACCTTTCCTCTGGAGCACGGAGCTCTTTTAAAGTCTGCTTCCCGTTCAGGAGACTGCAGAAGCACACAGTGTGCGATACCCTGCCCCCCAACCCCTTTCTTGCCCACCCCCCCCACCCCAGC
>NC_057723.1:44012695-44016250 GCF_004010195.1 Chiloscyllium plagiosum
CCCGTCTCCCATCCCCATTCAGCACTGGCACTATCCCCGCCCCCCTCATCCCCATCCAGCACTGCCCCTGACCCCTCTCTGGGGCAGCTGGACTGGACATCAACAATATTGTTGCTGCTGCTACAGCTGCTGCCACTGCCTTTGTGGGTAAGTCTCCAAATAGCGCACACGCGAACATGAACGAACACACTTTTCTTGACTGCAACATTTTGACAGGTTCCACCTCTGCCCTGTACAGGGCAATGTTGGTCAGATTATCTGGGAAAGGTGGGGGAGGGGGGTTTATGATACACCCCTCTGTAGAACTCCAGGGAAAGTGTGGGGAGTGAGAGAGGGTGTGAAGTCAGTCATTTGGAGATGGTGCCTGTTAATCACTTTACACAGAAGAAGCGATCTCTGTTGGAAACAAGTCTTTGATGTAATGTTTCTATCGGGACCTCGAGATCTTTTTCGGATAATAGAGGTTTCTCTGTATACTCCGATCACATACTATGATATACTGATGAAAGTATAAACATGTCTCCTTAAATGTATATTGATTGTGAGACATAAAATGATCAATTGTCATTTAAAAATGATGTGGTTGGAATATGAGGCATTTGTCAACCAGTTGCTTTGAGAAGCTGCTGTCTTAAACTAGCAACAGTTCAATATTATTCCATATATATTTTAATTTAATTTTCTCTCTTTGTATTGATTGTCTCCACTTAAGTTGTACAAAATCGAAGTTGCGTGATCTGATACAGCTGACTGTTAGTGTCTGAAAAAGGATCCCTGTGAAATAGACCAGTGTTTTAAAACATTTTAAAGGTTTCATGGTGACCAGTACTAGACTTGCTTTTGTTTGAAATTCATCGAATTGGCTCCTGCAGGATTTAAAATCATAGCAAGGAATAAAGTTCTATTTCTGAAGCAATAGTCCAGTACGATAATAGAATGTTTCCTGATAAATATTACTTACATTGCAAATATGTATATTATTTTTGAGCATTAGGACATTTCAAATAGTCAATAAAATGTTTTGTTCCAAATATCTTTGGCTGTTGTCATTGAGTTGAATTGCATGGGGCACTGTTATCCTCCTCCCCATTCCCCTGCCCCACCTTTTTTAAAAACAAAGTCAAGGTGACCCCCATCTACCATTACAGAGGCTATCCTATAGTACTATTTTCCTGGGAATAGCATCAATCTGATGAACTGGCAGTGAATAGTCCCAGCAGAGTCAGCTGGGAGCTAACCAGTTGCTGGGCTGCAAAAGTTGCATCGCACCGAGAAGCCTTGGTAAGATAGAAGGGGAGCCAAGTGAGGTGGCATTTTTGATCAAGGTAAATATCACAGCAGTATGTAGAGAGGATATTCCTGATAGATCGTCCAGTGAGACTATACAGGTTGGAGTGGGATATAAGAAAAGGGGAGATCACATTGTACTAAAAGTCTCCCCGCAGTAGTCAGCAGGAAATTGAGGAGCAAATATATAGCAGGATCACAGATAGCTGTAAGGATAATAGGATTGTAATTTTCCAAAAGACTAGGACTGCAGTAGTGTTAAGGGCTTGAATGGGGAGAAATTTAAGTGTGTTCAAGAAGACTTTGTTAATCCACGTATAAACGGACCAATGAGAAGGGTCAAAACTCAGCCTCCTCTTGGGAAATAAAGTAGGACAAGTGACTGACATGTTTAGGGGGGTAAACATTGTGACCAGTGGCCACAACTCTATCAGATTTAAAATAATTATGGAAAATAATAGGTCTTACCCATAGGTTTAAGTTCTAAATTGGGGCAAGGCCAATTTTGATCGTATCAGACAGGAACTTTGGAAAAATTGACTGGGTGAGGCTGTTCACAGGTAAAGGGGCAACAGGCGAGTAGGAAGCTTTCAAAAGCAAGATAACGAGAGTTCAGGGACAATATGTTCTTCTTAATATAAAGGGCAAAGCTGACAGGAATAGGGGACACTGGATGACTAGAGAAATTGAGGCTCTAGTAAAGAAATAAGAAGAGGTGCATGTCGGGTATAGGTAGCTGGGATCAAGTAAATTCCTTTAGGAGTGAAGGGAATGTTGGAGTATAGTTGAGAGAGAAATCGGGAAGGGAAAAAAGGGGAAATGAGACAGCTTTGGCAGATAAGGTAAAAGAGAGTCCAAAGAGCTTCGATAAATATATTCATGCTAAAAGAGTAAGCAAGGAGAGTAAAAGGGGCCTTTTAAAGATCAACAAGGTCAGTCTGTAGAGCCACTGGAAATGGGCGAGGTCCTGAACAAATATTCATGTCCGTATTTACCATGGAGAAATCCAGGGAACTTTGGAAGTAAAGAATGATGTCTTGAAAAGAATCCACATTATAGAAGATTAAGTGCTGAAGGTCATAAAATGCACAAATCTGGATAAATCCCCTGACCTGATCAAGTGTAATTCAGGACATTGTGGAAAACTAGGGAAGAAATTGCGGGATCTCGAGGGGAGATATTTGTATCATTGACATCTGCAGGTGGATGGGTAATATTGTGTAATTACTTAAGAATGGCTTTCCCTTATAGCCTATGAACTAGAGAATGGTGAGCCTGATGTCAGTGGTAGGTAAGTTGTTACAGGGGATTGAGAGACAGGATCGACATGGATTTGGAAAGTCAAGTAATGATTTAGAGATAGTCAGCATGGCTTTGTGCATGGAGAAATAATGCCCCACAAATTGGATTGAGTGTTTTGAAGAGGTGACCAAGGAGATGGACGAGGAAATTGCAATGTTGTCTTTTTGCATTTAACAAGGCCTTCAAGATACCGCATGGTTGACTGGTCTGTCAAGTTAGATCACATAGGGTCCAGGGAGAGCTATGCAACTTGATGCAAAATTTGCTTTACAGTATGAGACAGTCGTGGGAGAGGGTTGTTGTTCATACTGGAGGCCTGTGACCAGCAGTGTGCTGCAAGGATTAGTGCTGGTTCCACTGTTGTTCGTCTTCTATATTCTCATCCAACATTCTTTATATAAGAGGCATCTTTAGGGAGTTTGCCAGTTAACACCAAAATTGGTGATGATGTGGACAGTGAAGAAGGATGGTGGGGTCTTGATCAACTGGGCCAATAAGCTGGCAGATGGAGTTTCAATTCTGATAAATGTTGCATTTTTGGTAAGACCGACCGGGGTAGGACTTACATAGTTAATGGGAGAGCCCTGAGGATTATTATCGAACCAAGACAGAGGGGTGCAGGCACATAGTTCCTGTCTATGCAGGTACAGAGTGGTGAAGGAGATTTGGCAGTTTGCTTTCATTGGTCAGAACATTGAGTACAGGAGTTGGGATGTCATATTAGAGCTGAATAAGATCTTGGTAAGGTCACATGGAGTATTGCAGACCATACTGGTTGCCCTGCTATAGGAAGGATGTTATGAAACTGGAAAGGGTGCTGAAAAAGACTTGCAAATGTCATAGCACCTTGAAAGTGGAGTCGCAGGTAGATAGGATAGTGAAGAAGGTGTTTGATATGCTTTCTTTTATTGGTCAGATTATTGAGTTCAGGAGTTGGGAGGTCATGTTGCAGCTGTACAGGACATT
>NC_057723.1:44016750-44053780 GCF_004010195.1 Chiloscyllium plagiosum
ATTTCTGAAGGCTTCCCATTTTCCAGCCGTCCCTCTACCTGTGGACATCTGCTCCCAATCAGCTTTTGAAAGTTCTTGCCTAATTCTGTCAAAATTAGCCTTCCTCCAGTTCAGATTTTCAACTTTTAGATCTTGTCTATCCTTTTCCATCACTATTTTAAAACTAATAGAACTATGATTGCTGACTTCAAAGTGCTCCCCCACTGACACATCAGCCACCTGCCCTGCCTTATTTCCCAAGAGTAGGTCAAGTTTTGCACCTTCTCTAGTAGGTACATCCATATTCTGAATCAGAAAATTTTCTTGTATACACTTAACAAATTCCTCTCCATCTAAACACTTAACAATATCACAGTCCCAGTCTCTGTTTGTAAAGTCAAATTCCCCTACCATAACCACCCTATTATTCTTACAGATAACTGAGATCTCCTTCCAAATTCATTTCTCAATTTCCCTTTGACTATTAGGGGATCCCTAATACAATCCCAATCTGGTGAGCATTCCTTTCTTATTTCTCATTTCCACCCACATAACTTCCCTGGATGTATTTCTGGGAATATCCTCCCTCAGTACAGCTGTAATGCTATCCCTTATCAAAAATGCCACCACCCCATCTCTCTTGCCTCCCTATCAGTCCTTCCTGTAAGCATTTGTATCCTGGAACAGTAAGCTGCCAGTCCTGTCCATCCCTGAGCAACATTTCTGTAATTGCTATGATAGTTCAATCCCATGTTCCTAACCATATCTTGAGTTCATCTGCCTTCCCTGTTAGGTCTCTTGCAATGAAGTAAATGCAGTTTAATTTATCAGCCCTACCTTGTTCTCTAATTTGTCCCTGCCTGCCCTGACTGTTTGTTTGACTTGCTGCTTTTCTCAGCTATACCAGTCTCAGGTTGATCTCTTTCCTTACTATTTCCCTGGGTCCCCCCCGCCACCTTTATCAGTTTAAATCCTTCTGAACAGCTCTAACAAATCTCCCTGTCACTATATTAGTTCCCTTCCAATTCAGTTGCAATCTGTCTGTCTTGTAAAGGTCACTTCTACCCCAGAAGAGATTGCAATAAACCAAAAAATGTGAAACCCTCTCCCATACAGCACCTCCTCAGCCATGCATTCATCTGTTGTATCCTCTTATTCTTACCCTCACTTGTTTATAGCACCGAGAGTAATTCAGATATTACTACTCTCAAGAGCCTCCTTTTTAAATTCCTGCCTAACTCTCTCTATTCTCCCTTCAGAATCTTAACCTTTTCCCTTCCTATGTCGTTTAGTTCCAATATGTACAACAACGTCCTGCTTGGACCTCTTCCCCGTTGAGAACATTCTGAACCCTCTCTGAGACATCCTTGATCCTGGCACCAGGGAGGCAACACACCATTCCGATTTTTTGCTGCTGGCCACAGAAATGTCTATCTTTGCCTCGGACTAGAGAGTCCCCTAACATAATCGATCTCTTGGAACCCGAGTACCCCTCATTGCATTTGAGCCAATGTCAAAAACTTGTCTCTTTGTGTATGTTCCGCCGAAAATCCATTATCACCTTCGTTTTCCAAAACAGCAGACTTGTTTGAAAAGGGGATAGCCACAGAAGACTCCTGAACTACCTACCTACATCTGTTATCTTTTCCTGGATTTAACCCACCTATGTGACTGTATCTGTGACATTTTTCCCTTCCTATAACTGCCATTCATCACACCCACTTGCTCTTGTAAATTCTTTATTGCCTCTAACTGTCACTCCAACCGATCCATTTGATCTGATAGGATTCACAACCAACGGCATTTATTGCAGATATAATCCTCAGTGGCACGTAGACTTTCCCTAAACTTCCACATCCGACAACAAGAGCATATCACTCTACTGAAGGCCATTTTTGCTTCTTTCAATCTACAGACCCAGAGAATAGCAACATCTTATGCCTCTACAAAACACTGCTCCAAGCTAACTTAAACTTAAAAATATAATCCATAAGTATTAATCAAGAGCTAGTTAGATTTCTTCCTTTTAATATTTGGTAATAGCTAGTGGTATAAACTGAGGTTTTGAATTATGTGAAATATTGAGGTAATGTCTGAAAATAATCTATTTCACCAGGAAGTGGAGTGGTGATGAAATCTAAATTAAAACATGATGCTAACCCTTATAAAACAAAACCTTGAGTACATTCACAGCCCTTTCCAATAGATGACAGGTACCTGTGGCAATTTTATTGTCTGATGTGAGCAAGCCTAATTGTGGTTTACAATTCCTGTCAGTAAGATTTGGCATGAGCCTAAAAGTCCATCTGTTTCTGCACAGTCAGCCCATGTGGATTGAATTAAATGAGTACAAATAAAAGCTGTAGAATTTGCACATCATTATGTTTCTGTCCATATTGTGGGGAGACATACTTTGAAAAACACTATTAACTTGGAGATATAATACAATTTTTCCATTTATTGAATATATAATACATGTGGAAGAAGTGTTATTTGTCTGTCTGTCTGTCTTGCTTGGGTGAGATCTCCTTTTGTTTAATATATTTAATTGCATGAGACACCTTCCTTGATAATTTTGGCTCAACTAAAGAGCATATATTTTTGATTTTTTTTTAAAGTTAGGAAAAGCAAAAAAATTATTTGCTCCATTAATTAATGAAGAAAGTCAAAAGTCACACGACACCAGTTTATTGTCCAGCTTCTTATTTAAAATAAACCTGTTGGTCTGAAACCTGGTGACTTTTGACTTTGTCCACCCTCGTCCACACCAGAATCTCCACATCGTGGCTACAGTTGTAATGAAGAAACAGCGATAAGACAATGATCAAGTTTTTTTTCTTTTGTCTGATATTGACTAAAAGATGAATACTAGCCAAGTCTCAGTCAGAATGTTACTCAAAATAGAGTAGCCATGTTATATAGAATTTTTTGCATTTATCAGAGAGGGCAATGTTTATTGGGCCAGCTGAAAGTTGGTCGCTTCAACAATGCAGTAGCCCTCAATCCATCATTGAACTGTCAGCCTGCATTACACTCCACAATATTTTTCAAATAAAAAGAGGAGGAAGGGTTGGCTTTACGCTACACTGAGCCTCGTCTGCCATTCAGTGAGTTTGTTGCTAATCATCTCCATTTTCCCATTTGATGCCCATATATTGGATTCCCTTTGATTCTCACAAATTTATCGTGCTTGATCTCTTTTTATAGTGGGATTTGAACCCATAACGTCTGATTTTGAGGTGAAACTTTATGTTGGTGTTGATTCCCATTCCCAATATGTATTTGAACACTACCAACATGTTAAAATAGGATTGCCTTGTGAGCTGGATTAGACACTTGGGTCTTTGCATATGCTTTTCTTAAGCAGTTTCCGAACATAAACTAGGCATGTAATGCTAAAAGAGGTAGGACTTAGTTTGAAGCTATGAATTTGATTGTTAATTGCAGTTCTTTGAGAGTGATCTATCAGCATTACCTATAATAAAATACCAAATGCTGTAAACAAGATGTTAGGCAGAATTGATAAAGGAAAGTAAAAGTCACAAACCTGAACTTATGTCTTGTTTAATATTTTTATTTTGGAATTTTCTTTACAAGTTGGAGAAAGACTTCACACTTCTTTTGAGGTATTGCAAATTTTCTTTTATAGAAATCTTTCGAACAGTAGGTTGATTTGAATGCCAGAGATTTGCCTTGAAGTTTTGAACTATTGACTATAAATCAATTCGGTCACTTATCTCCATAATTCCTAGACACTTTGCATCCATGTTATTGGATAAGATTTATTTTGTTTTGAATTACTCAGTTAAGTGGATTTATAACAGTCTATTTAAAAGCCCAACTTTTAATGAGGGTTACAAAGTAATGCATGTGGAGGAGTAATCTCTTTTATATCAAGAAAGATGATTTACTAACATGTGCAATGGTCGCATTTGTTATTTTCATAATCATGAAATTTTGTTTGTATTAATCAAGTAAATTAGCAATCATAACTTTGTACATTCGATTGCTATAGAATTAAGCCTAGTGTTGAATTCAAACTACCTTTTGAATGAGTGATGACATGAAAGTCAAAAGACATAATTGTCCAGTTTAGATCATTAGTGGGTATGACTGATATACCTCCAAACTCTGCTATCGTACAATTCATGAAGAAGAGACAAAGCCAATAGCAAGGAATCTCTAAAGGTATCACCATCAAATCTAGATATGTATTACTAGCTCATTAATTCCTATTGTCATCTAACTATCTACCATCTCAAATACCTTTACAATGACTTAACTGCAAAAATACATGATACTTAAAACTGCTTGTTCTCTTAAGTTCTATGCAAAGTAATTCAAAGCTTGAGCCACGACTCACTCATTCTCAATATACTGAGACCGTACAAAGTCAAATTTGCAATTTGGGCTTGATGAACTGTGATTAGCCACAAGATTAACTGCTGATCATTTTACAGTAATGGTTTACATTGCAGGATCCACAAACTGTCCATGGTGCCCTTGTGTCCATTCAAAATCAAATAGTCACTGTCAAACCATATATTTCAAAATTGAGTTAATGTTTTGACTATGGAGTGCAAGGACAAATGGCATTGGGCAAGCATTGTGTTAAAACATTTAACGATGTGGCTTTCATATGTTTATTGGATGTGGGGAGGTTTCATTGGCAATGTCAGCATTTCTCATTCACTACCCTCAAGGGCAAGGAGGATCGACCTTATTGAATTGCTACATTCCTTCAAATGCAAGTATACTCGGAATAATGAACTAACAATGTGAAGGAATAACAAAGATATGTTTTCAAGTCTGCGTGGTAGCTGACTTAGAGAGAAACTTCTGGATGGAGGTAGACCATGTGTTTTCTACAAGTTCTTTTATGTAGTGGAAATTGCAGGTTTGAAATGTTCTGCAGAAATAGATTGGTTGAGTTGTTGTAGTATGATGCTTCACATTGCTGTCCTAACAGAGGAAGTACTAATTAAGCAGGCTTGCTCCTGAATGGTGTTTAACTTCAAATGTTGTCAGAGCTTCAGAAATCCCCAGATCCTGCCCACCATCTATAGGATGATTCAGGATTGTGACGGAATATTCCCCACTCCCCTGGATTTGTGAACCGACTGTATGCACAAGAAGGTTCCAAGACCCATTTCTCTCTGCATGATCTTCTTTAAATTACTTCCCCAGGGAAGTAGGGAATATTTCAACATAATCCTGAATCATCTTGTAGATGATGGTCACGGTCTGGTGAATTGGAAATGGAGTTACTCAATGCAGAATTCCTAGCTTCTGACTGATAGTATTTGTAATGGCTGGTCCAGTTGAGTTTACAATTAATGATAACTTCTGGGATGTTAATTTCTGAATGTAACAAGCACTTCTTGCCCTGCTTTTCCGCTCACTTGGGGAATGGCGAAGCAAAGTCCATGGTGCCAAAAGCCAACTGAATGAATAAAAATCCCTGATTTTTCAAAGGCCAGATCAAAGCAGTTTGGTATGTAAATATGTTTTTACTCAATGTTTACCCTTCCAGACAGAGTTGATTGCAGCTTTGCTTTTAATGCTACACTTGAGTTTCATATCAAATTACGTGGTCTGGGGAACAACCCTTAATATGAACCTCTCAAACGTTTCATGCATCTGCTGTTTCAAAGAATGGAGACAATTAATACAAATGTTTTGCAGGGTTTGAAAGAGCTCAATGTATATTTCTATTTGCTTTAATCCATATACACAACAGCAATCCAAACACTGGTGAAGGAAGGAGGCAGGTTGGGTGGTGCAGAGTATTTCTATCATAACTTCAATTGGAAATTAATGGAAATTTAATGCCCCTCATTCCATCTCCCATTCCAACCTCCACATCACTGTCACCTCAAACTGTGAGTGTGCTGAGAATGGGCAATTTGAAATCATTTTCTTGGCACTCTAGCAATGGTACAGTGGAAAGTTGAGCAATCACCTGAGATTATAATATGAAGCAGGACAAAGCTTATTTATCAATTCAACTGCCATACCATGTAAAATGAGCCAATGTATTCTCCTGCAAAAAAGACTTGTTTTCAATAAAATTGTGGGGTGTGTAGTTTTGAAAGAATGTCAATGCTGGAAGTAAATTATTAAAGCTTTGTATAAACTCTTTTAATCATGCACACATTCATAAATTGTCTATTCATGACTAATCACAGAGGGATTCATTCAGGCTTTGCTAAACATAATTGTATGTTTTGTTGCAGATTACACCAGGCAGTAAGGCAGACCTGGCAAATATTGGACTTGGAGATATGGTGCTTTCCATCAATGGTGAAAATACTGAAGGAATGACTCATTTGGAAGCGCAGAGCAAAATCAAATCCTGTGTAGGATTCCTGACACTTTCCCTTGGGAAGTAAGTTTAAAGCAAATCATACAGAGAGAAAAGTAGTTGGAAGCTTGGAACAGTTTGTTCACAATTCCAGGAAAGCGGGAAATATTGCATCACAATCCTGAATCATCTTGTAGATGGTGGGCAGGGTCTGGGAATTGGAAATGGAGTTACCATACATATACTAAAAGCCAATTAGTGTTGAAGAAACATTCATTAAACACGATTGAAGAATTTGGAATGTTATTTGTAGAATGTGAACTTTCCTTACCTGTATTGGCTTTTCAGGCCCCATTAATTTAAATGGCATGGCTATTGCACAATTGTATTAATTATTGTGAGATCGCATGAAATGAAACTATTGCGCTCAACAGGACAGCCTGTATGTATAATCAGGTAGATGGAAAAATGATTGTATAGTCTGCTTTTATTTTAACCATGAGGTCTGTCTGCAAACTGAGATAATCACAATTTCATGTAAATGTGCCATGTGATATAATATTCATAGAGTCATACAGGTATACGAAATGGAAACAGACCGTTTGGTCCAACCCGTCCATGCCGACCAGATAACCCAACCCAATCTAGTCCCACCTGCCAGCACCCGGCCCATATCCCTCCAAACCCTTCCTATTTATATACCCATCCAAATGCTGCAGTTGTACCAGCCTCCACCACTTCCTCTGGCAGCTCATTCCAGATAAATACCACCCTCTGTGTGAAAAGGTAGCCCCCTAAGTCTCTTTTATATCTTTCCCCTCTCACCCTAAACCTATGCCCTCTAGTTCTGGACTCCCCGACCCCAGGGAAAAGACTTTGCCTATTTATAGGAAGGAGACCAGAATTACATGCAATATTCCAAGTGGCCTAACCAATGTCCTGTACAGCCACAACATGATCTCCCAACTCCTGTACTCAATACTCTGACCAATAAAGGAAAGCATACCAAACTATCCCATCTACCTGCGACTCCACTTTCAAGGAGAAATGAGCCTGCCTTCCAAGGTCTCTTTGTTCAGCAACACTCCCTAGGACCTTGCTATTAAGTGTATGAGTCCTGCTAAGATTTGCTTTCCCAAAATGCAGCACCTCTCATTTATCTGAATTAAACTCCATCTGCCACTTCTCAGCCCATTGGCCCATCTGGTCAAGATCCTGTTGTAATCTGAGGTAACCCTCTTTGCTGTCCACTACACTACACCTCCAATTTTTGTGTCCTCTGCAGACTAACTAACTGTACCTCCTTATGCTCGCATCCAAATCATTTATGTAAATGACACAAAGTAGAGGAACCAGCACAAAAAGTAGAGGACCCAGCATGACTTAGTATTTTTTATTTTTAATTGAACCAAGATTTTAATGACTTTTTGCTCAGAATGTAGAGATTTTGTAAGATGGTTCATTTCATGTACTGGATGACTTAAGTTCTTCCTTTTACCTTGAACTCTGATTAAGTCTGTTAGTAATGGAGGTCACTAATATAGTTTGTGTGGGAAATAGAGAGAGATGTATTTAGATGTATTTAGTAAACCAAGTATGTGGTTAGGTAATCTAATTTAGGTGGATGTAGTATCAGAAGCTGATGCTGTTATTTGTTTGTGTTTTTTGATCTATTGAATTTACTGGCTTAAATTAAAAAGCCATTATAGGATGTGGTAGAAGAATGAAATGAGTAGATTAATTTGTGAAGAGATGGTAACATCTGAAAAACATTGGGTAGAGTATCCAATCATAGCTGCAAGCGGCTTCAGCTCTCGATGAAAGGTGTAATAGTTGAGAGCACTCCAGCACCATACACTGCAAGAAAAACCACTGATGTTATTCACCCTTCAGCTTTGAGATGTTACTCAGACTGAAATCGATCATGATCACTTGAGCAAGCTTCCTCCAAAGGCATCCATGCCTTCAGGAAAGGAGAGTCAAGATCCAGGTGGAAGCATAACATGTAAAAGCTTAAAAACTGTCTACCTTAAGCTGTAATCTTTGTCTTTTGGTGGTTGTTCTTGAAACATCAAATTTAATCATTTTGTTTTCAGTTTCTGGTTCTCCATTGCTTGATAGTTGTCATTTATAATTCTCAAAAATGCCCCCTGAGATTTGAAAATTCCAATTCTGAGGGGGAGAGGGTACTGATTTTTCACCTTTTAATCAACTAGTGATGTAATGTAGACTAGATACAAAGTTGAAATTTTATTGCTGGAACAGCACAGCAGGTCAGGGAACAGGAGATTCGACGTTTCGGACACAGGCCCTTCTTCAGGAATGAGCAGAGAGTGTTCAGCAGGAGAAGATAAAAGGTAGGGAGGAGAGACTTGGAGGAGGGGCGTTGGAAATGTGATAGGTGGAAAGAGGTCAAGGTGAAGGTGATAGGTCGGAGTAGGGTGGAGGCGGAGAGGTCAAGAAGAAGACTGCAGGTCAAGAAGAAGACTGCTAAATGTGATAGGTGGAAAGAGGTCAAGGTGAAGGTGATAGGTCGGAGTAGGGTGGAGGCGGAGAGGTCAAGAAGAAGACTGCAGGTCAAGAAGAAGACTGCTAAATGTGATAGGTGGAAAGAGGTCAAGGTGAAGGTTCCGGGTGTCCCAGAGGTGCTCTCTGAATCGCTCCGCAAGTAGGCGGCCTGTCTCCCCAATATAGAGGAGGCCACACCGGCTGCAGCGGATGCAGTAGGTGGTGTGGGTGGGGGTACCTCCACCCACATCATCTACTGCATCCGCTGCAGCCGGTGTGGCCTCCTCTATATTGGGGAGACAGGCCGCCTACTTGCGGAGCGATTCAGAGAGCACCTCTGGGCCACCCGGACGAACCAACCCAACCACCCTGTAGCACAGCATTTCAACTCCCCCTCCCACTCCACCGAGGATATGCAGGTCATTGGACTCATCCACCGCCCAACCACAACAACCCGACGGTCGGAGGAGGAGTGTCTTATCTTCCGACTGGGAACCCTCCAACCATAGGGGATGAACTTGGACTTCACCAGTTTCTTCATCCCCCCTCCCCCCACCTTGTCTCAGCCGAATCCCTCCAGTCCGGCACCGCCTTCCTGACCTGCAGTCTTCTTCTTGACCTCTCCGCCTCCATCCTACTCCAACCTATCACCCTCACCTTGACCTCTTTCCACCTATCACATTTCCAACGCCCCTCACACATTTGTAAGATTTGTAGCATGCATGAGCGAGGCAATTATGTAGGGTTAATGACGCTGGACTAATAACTCAGAACTACAGACTGATATCCTGGGGATAAGAGTTTGAATTCCACCATGGCGGATGGTGAACTGTGAAATCAATAATGAAATCTAACTAAATGGTTACCATGCAACCATAATTGACTGTAGTAAAGACTCATCTGGTTCGCTAATCTTTAAGGAAGAACATCTGCCATCCTACTCTGATTTAGCCACCTGTGACTCCAGCCACCGCAATGTGGTTGACACCTGACTGCCTTCCTGGGTAATTAGGAAAGGGTAATAACTTCTGGCCTAGCTGGTGACTCCCACATGCCACGTACAAATTTTAAGAACGAAAGTAAAGCTAGGAATAGCTCTTTGCAGTAGACATTCAGGGAGAGAAATGAGAAAGAAACGTTTTTGATGGCACAGTAAGTTGGAAGCTCACATTCATAATTGAATTGCCACTTTTTACATCTGCCTGTCTGAATGTCAACCGATGCCTTGACCAACCTCCCCTCCAAAGTCCAAGTAAACTGTATCCTCCAGTGTACTATAATCTTCCACCATTACATGTTGTGTTACTCCATTCAGAATTATTCTTCCCTCTACATCTCAATACGCTCCCTCCAATCCTCTCAAAATCACTATCTAAGTTTGCCTATCACCATAGTGATGGCTTCTAATAACCATCCTTGACTTTCAGACCCTCCCTAAAACTGACCATGGTCCATTAATTTTCTTAATTCTGACATGACTGGACCACCAGATAAATGTGTCAGTGAGAATAAAATTACAGCACCTGAAAATCCAAAAGCAGTCCTTGAGAAAATCTGAGGAGCCTATCTAAGAGTATTTGGGTGGGGATGGTTTGAAGAAATCAGCAAGGGTCAAAGCATAGTGTGAAATAGTTTCTGCTCTTTCCGTGTTTTACTTCTACATCCTGCTCCCTGGCATTTACGTGCCTGTGACAGGGTAAATAAAGACAGTTTATTGTCTAGTTCAGAACTGGCACCTTGGGCAATGTAGAATTCCCATTCTCTGGACTGGATGATTCCCTAGTATTTTGTATTTACAAATCTGGAGTGCAACTTTGTCCCACAATGTAAGTATTATTAAATAAAATTTTAGAAGGAGCCATATGAAAGCCGTTAATACGTGACAATAGGATTGTTGAAAGAGGTTTAAATGGTGACTTAAAACAGAAAAAGAGTAGAGACACATTTTGGGACGGATTTTGGAGCTTCTGGCTTTGGGAATTGAGTTTAACTGTCAAATATGATGCAAAAGGGAATCTAGATTGTGGAGTGTGAGTTTTGTGAACATAGCCATGTGCATGAGGCAATGATGATAAAGATTGCAACTTCCTCAGTGTTTACTTTCTTTTGAGGTGATGTGATGCCTTCCTGGGGAAATTACTTTTGAGTTAACAAATACTTGTGGAGTTAAGAATTCAATGTTACACTTTGGTACTAAGTAACTATCACAGAAATTAGGACGGGGTATATTTTGCATGATAATGCTACACTGGAATTGCATATTTTTTATATATAGGAATTGGTTGTTGCAGTGTATTGCGCTGTGCTAACCTAAAGGGTTGTGTATGGGTGAGAAATGCAAACCTAAAGAATTAGTTTGTTTGAAATATTCACATTTATAACTTGAACGAGAGACTTAAGTATAGAATTAACAACCTCCAATGTTGTGGTGTCTGTTAGTCCTTCTGTTTTGTCAATGTTTTGGGGAATTTGCTAATGACATGAGATTGTAGTCAAATTGGAGAATACAATCAATAATATGTTTTTAAACTAAGAAAATTATAGCCTGCTGGCCTCCAAATTGTAGTATTGAGGTTGGAGACCATATTCTTCAAACCTCTCCTATCAGGTAGGGTAGACAGCTAAGTGGCGTGCACAATTTAATGCGGAGAAGCAGGACATGATGCAATTCTAGTGATTAGGTGGAGGTAGGGGAGAAGGATGCTTTTGAGGAATATAGTGGGAATGTGTATCCAATGGAGCCGTGCTGGATAAATTTGGTGTGTGTGTCGGTGTCTGTGTCAGACACGTTAGGAGCCATTTTCCTATGTTCCATTATATTGAATGTCCTTCTATGACACACTGAAGAATGCAGTTAAACCATAAGAATTACTTTCTTTGCATCTGAACATTTTGTGATATGGTATACCCCTCCTTAAATGGACATGATCAGCTTTGTGCATGCAGATTTAATCAGGTTTTGATGGACAGTTTTAAACATCTGAGATTTTGGCATTCATTTTGTGATTTGTAATTGAATTAAGATTAGAGTATGTCATGCACAGACATGAAATGTGTTGAAAATGAGTGCTGCTATTTTGAGCTGATGGAATGTAAGTGTATTTTGATATTGCACCTTTTCTTGCAATGTTGAAATAAGGAAATAGTCTAAAAACCCTCATGAATTTCCTATGATTATTTAAGCTTGTAGTCTGCCTAACTACTTGACCTGCTGATAATGTATTTGATTCATTTCCAAAGTCACAACTATAGGTGAGCAGAAATATTCATTTCATCTTCTTGTTGACAAGCCCGTTTATTAAATAGAGCATGACGTGTTGGTATGTCAACAAGTGCTATCGCACTAAACTCGAGCATAAAACCTGCCTAAACCAGTTGATACCTGCTGGAAATGAATTTCCTGCTGGCTGACCATAGGGTGACAGCCATTGGACAAATTTAGTCCTTCACTGGCTCAAGAATTACCAACTTTATTGGTCACCATCAAGGTGAGACAAAAGACTGATTTTGTACTTGATATCTCCTCGACCTGCATTTCCATTCAAGTCATGTACAGTAGGTCGTGAAATTCCAGAGCTAGTTGCTCTGTTTCTTCTGCAGTAACAGAAACTTGCCAAAAGGCAGGATATTTGCTCTTGGTGTTACTTCCACCACCTCCCAACCTCAATCATGTATGTGCTATGAAGGGCTGCTGTGTCAAGGTTAAAAAGCCCATCTTTCTAATGTTTGGAAGTATATGCTGGTAGTTCCCATAGATTGTATTCTCTAGTCCTCTCATAGTATGATCTCACCCACATAGCATGCAACCTGCTTGCCCACTTGATGTTCACTCTCAACCCATGCCAATTCACTCAGTTTCCATCAATGCCCACCTCGCTGTGCTGTCATGAAATTAAATCAAGATCTCAAAATCTATTAAAACTATTGTTCTATTTAGAATCAACACCCTAATTTTTGAAAGCTGATACATTCTGAATGACCATATCTACATGCCACTGGCATAACCAGTTTGAGCATTGTATTTTGGAATTTGTGTTGGCTGGGGGAGACTGCAGTTCATGCACGAGGATGAGGGTTACTTGGATAACACACTTCTGGATGCGGTCACCTTGTATCGTAAGGAAGCACAGTCCAAGAAGGAAATGGCTGACCATCCATCAGAAAAAGGGAGGCAGGAGGGTAGTTAGGAAACCCCCAGAATGCACCTTACTCAAAAAATGTTTTTTTCAGTTTTGGAAAACTGAGAGCAATGAGGATTGTAGTCAGAATGTATGCAAAGGGGGAGCAAATAGAAAGGTACATCAATCCTGGTAGGGCATTCAATAATGAGGGCTTCAAATGGGTGTTTCTGCGGATATGACAGGATCTGACCATGTAGAGAAATCTACATGAAAGAGTTGGAAGTCCTTCAAAAGGAAATAGTGGGGCCAGCATTTTACCAAACAAAAAGTGAAAGATCATGACTGTGAAATGAGATAGTTGAAACTACTGCTTTGATAGTTGTGTTTTTTGGTTGTGTGCAATAACTTATTGGGCATGTCAGCAACTGAACTCTCAACTGTAGGGTTGAAGGAGATTACCACTCAAATCAGATTCTGTCAGAGCTTGAACAACAAATTGGAGACCATAGTTCAATGATCAGTTAATTCCCACTAGATGTCAATGCAAATTTCTAATTTGTCAAAGCCAATGATCCCATAGAACCATGGATCTTGAGTAATGTATAGGACTGAATATTGAATACTAAAGGACTCAAAGCACAGCAAGTGTGGATAAAGTGCAAGGGATTCCTTTTTAAAGAAAAAGCAATAGAAATCAGGAAAGTGAAAAAGGAAATGAGAAAACACTGACTAGTAAAATAAAGGAAAATGTAAAGGTATTTTGAATATCTTCGAGGCACAAGGATACCAGGGGAGAGAGCAAGCCCTATGAGGGACCAAAGTGGCAAACTCTGGAGCTGGAAGAAGTGATGGGTTTTAAATGAGTACATTGCATGTGTTCACAACAGAGAAGATTGATCTAAGTATAGAAAGCAGGAGGGTGGATTATGATATATTTAGGCATGAAATAATTGAGAAGGATTAGGTATTAGCAGTTTTCAAGGGCTTAACATTGAATAAATTCCCAGGATGCAAGGGAGAAGATAAAAGGAGCCATCTATTAATTTTCAAATCCTTCCTGTAAACAGGAGAGTTGCCAGAGGACTGTAACTGTCAATACGGTACTGTTGTTCATAATGAGTGGTAGCAATGAACCAGGGAATTGTAGACCAGTAAGACTGACATCAGTCATAGAGAAACAATTGGGAAGAATTTTGTGGGACTGAATTAATCTCTACTTGGAGTCACCATGTTTAATCAAAGATAGCTCAACTTTGTTGGGGCAGATCATATCTGGCAGGCTTAAGAGTTTTTTGAGGCGGTCACTAGACCCATCTGAGAGGGTAGAGTCAAAAGGTGTGGCACTGGAAAAGCACAGTGGTCAGGCAGCATCCAAGGAGCAAGAGAGTCGACATTTGAGCATAAGCTCTTCATCATTCCTGATGAAGAGCTTATGCTTGAAATGTCGACTGTCTTGCTCCTCGGATGCTGCCTGACCAGCTGTGCTTTTCCAGTGCCATGTTTTTTGACTCTGATCTCCAGCATCTGCAGTCTTCACTTTCTCCACATCTGTGAGGGTAGTGTAATTCATGTAGTCTGCGTAGATGTCTGTGTAAGGGTTTTAACGAGGTCTATTATTTGAGACTAGTCAAGGAGGCAAGCCCATATAACCCAGGGCAATTTGGATCCAAATTTATCTTAGTAGCAGGAAGCAGAGGGTGATTATCAAAGGTTACTTTTGTGACTGGAAGCCTGTGAGCAGTGATGTACTTCTGTTTGATGCTGGATTCCTTACAGTTTGCTGGATTCCTTACCTTTTTAATGATCTAAAATATATGTAGGAGGTATGCCCAGTAAATTTGCAGTTGACCAATTGGTGGAATGGTAACTAGTGAGAAGGAAAGCTTTAGATTATAATGGCAATGTAGACAAGCCTGGTCAGATGGGCTCAACAGCGATATGTGGAACCTATTCCTGAAAAGTGTCAGGAAATGCATTGAGGGAAGATTTGACATGGCAAGGTTGCACATATCGAATGGTAGGACCCTAAGAAGTAAAGAGGATATGAGAGACCATGGTGTGCATGTTGATGGATTCTTGAAGTAGAAGACAGCTAGATAAGATAGTTTAGGGAGTTGGGATACTTTCGTAAGTTGAGACATTGAATTTCAAGAGTGGGGAGGTTCTGATGGAACTGTATATGATGTTAAATAGGTCATGTGTAGTTCTGGTCACTCCAATATAGAAAAGATATGATTCTTCTAGAGAAGGGATACACCAAGATGTTGCCCAGGTTGGAACATTTGAGCCATGAACAGAGAATATACAGACTTGAGTTGTTTTCCTTCAAAGTGAAGAGGCTGAGGCATAACCTGATTGAGGTCTGCAAAATTACATCGCACGTAAATAGGGTAGATAGAAGCTTTTCCCCTTAAGGCTTCAGTAAGTGCGGCCATAAATTTTAAAGTATGGGCAGGATATTTTAGGGAAGATCTAAGGAAGAGTCATTTCACCCAGACATGCAATGAGTTCCATATATCCAATCTCTAAGGATGGGAATCATTACAATATTTAAATATTTAAATTAACACTTGATGCCACAGCATGATATACTAGGGCCAAGTGCTGGAAAATTGGACTGGTGTAGATAAGTGCTTGATGGTTGATCTGGACAAAATGGGATGCAGGATATCTTTCATTGTTATTGTATGACTCTAAGATAATTTATGGTTTGTGGAAAGTGTTAAGATTCCATTTGATGATGATGTATGACAAGTCAGATCCTAGAGAGAAACCTGACTTGATAGACCGTAAGTTTTGTTTTTGCAATTTGTTTGCCATGGTGGTCAGTCAGTGAATATAAGCTGGCAATGAATTTTTAACAAAGGAAGTTTTTAAACAAAGTTTCTTACACTTAAAAGGCACTATCAAACTATTTGAAATAGTTTTATTAGAAATATAAGTAATAGAGATTCAACTCTGTTACTTCAACAACCTTACAGACACTTCACTGAGGTTTCAGAGTCACCTTGTTTACACTTTAAAGTTCCTTGTTCAGTAGGCATGGCTATGTTTGGTGTTAGTCAAGCTTCTGCATTCAACTTTCTTTTTGTGAGACCCTTGAACTGCTAACACAGGTCTCACATTCCACAACATGTATTCTTTTAATGCATTTGATGTTGCTTTACTCTGACATCTTAAGGACTTCTGTTTTTGTGGATTTTCTCTTACAAACTTCCAAGCCACTCAAAATATCACTGTTCTGCTTTGATTATTCTAGAGACTGCTAATTTGTATTGCTGATCTATTTAAAAACATTTTTTTCTCTCTTTGACTTGCTGCCCTCCAGTGGTTGATGGGGGGTGGGGGGGAAACCTGCATGCTCCCTGACCTTCTAGGTGGTTCTAGCTTTCTACAAGAACCTGTTGCTGTCTCTATTATAGGACGTCTTTCAACAATAACTTGTTTTTCCCCCATCCAAAGCAATTAGCTAGTCATCCGAAGGGTTTTATTTAAAAAAAAACATTTAAATGTGGTTAAGTATCCTTCCAGGTGACCTGATATCACTTTCGGAGTTAATCACAATGTAATGAAATCCGAGAGAGCAGTCTGAGGGGTTTGAGAAAAATGGGCTATGGCAAGTTGCTCAGTAAGGTTTATCTCGATGGCAAGATCATCTTGCTGCAAGTTGTAAGCTTTTCTCCAACTCCTTGGTGAGATTCCTACTCTGCAACAAGTTCCCAATTGATACTCATTACTGCTTGTTAAATTTCATTTTTAATAGCCCAAATCACCACATTTAATATTCCAGTTGCAATTCTCCCAAACCCGCTACAGCTTTGATGTGTTCAACTTGCTGTTTGCTCCCAACCATCTTATATTAAACATTGGGCACCAACATCTCTGGGCATTTTTTGCATGCACCCCATGCCCACTGGCTTTGGCATCCAACATCTGCTAGCCTCTGAAAACTCTCATGGCACTTCCAGTTACAGGGTGCTTCTACATTTCGGTGTTGCATTTTGGACAGCAACTATTATTGTAACGTTGCAGTGAGGTTACTCTTTGCTTAGGGGTATGCACCCTGCTCGTCAAAAGGACCAGTCTGCATCTCCAGGTACTTTGCTTGCTATCATAATGCTTTTTCACACTGAGCTTATTTCCATGTTCACAGCATCCCCTGCTGTTTTGCACTTTTTGGCCAGGGTGCAAAGATTCTAATCTCTCATATTGATGTTTTGTCTTGGTGTTTAGTGCAGATGCAAAGCCAGGTAGCTTGTCATGTTTGTCATCTGGCCTCCGTCAAGTCAAGGACAGCCTCCAGCTGGTCAGAGTCAGAGTGCTCTCCACCTAAGAGGTGAAGAGCCAAAAGTCAGGCCCATGCATCAGCTATCTTGACTCTTTCTGTCCTGTTTGTGGGTTGTGTTCCTCCTGGAATGAAAGATGGAAGTGTGTGCCTCAGCTCTGTGTATGTGCAGGTGGGGAGGTGTCCTGAGTGAATGATTAGGCACCACAAAGCATCTAGGTTAGTGGAGTCACATGCTGGGTTGGGTGAGCACAAGTGAGGGATAATGTTGCAGGCAGTTCTGAGACTAATAGAGCCTGGGCCTTGGTGGGTTCTGGAACAGAGACAGGAGTGAGTGTAAGCTTTTAGAAAGAAGGTAGTGGCACTTACACTGGTGGAAAGGAGAACTTCATTAGACTTTCCTATTGCACTGATCATTCCTCCAAATGGCGAGAATGCTTTCCTTAGATGATATCCTCTGGTCAGGCTGGCATGGGTCTAATGTATGGCCTTCTCTACTGGTCCTGGGAGAAGATGAAGTCTCCCATATGCACAACCCCATCAATAGGAACTTCTAGTTTCTGCTTGTAAAGTGGAGCATTGATTTCCACTGACCTCCATGTCTCTGGGTAAATGTCAGGGATCATGTAATTTGGACTTTTAAAGATTTGAGCCTGTGTCATAGATGCCAGTCAATTCTCTGATGTCTAGTGAATTAATGTGGTGTATTTTGTAAGATTCGGTGAGAAGACTCCTGCCTCGTGGTGCCAATCACACTCTAAACTTGGATTCATGGTTGAATCTTAAAAAGGGAGACATATAATATTTTGTTTAACATAAAATATGGGAATATTGACCAAACCCAAAGCTGTACATGGTTTTAGCCGCTATAAATCTGAAGTTTCAACATATTACTAATATATTGTATGAATCTTTAGCCCAAAAAAGTTAGCATTCATAATGACAATGATAGCCTGAGGGGAATTGTTAACAAACTATTATTATAATTGCTAACAGATTATGGTTTCAACTCTCATTGACATAGGCAAGCAATTTTTCATTTCTTGAGGAGTGGGTATTTATAGGATTATCATACTTTGAAGTTATTTACTTTATCTGCCCTTCAAGTGCATTACATCTCCTCTGATTCCCACACTGGGTGAAGATCCTTGCTACACGTCTTGAACTCAGCACTGATGTTGTAGATCTCATTGAGCTTTGATGTTTAAAGTCAATGTTTCACATCAGACACAGGACTCGAAGGAAGAGGAGCTACTTAAGTTTTTGTTAAACATGGTTGAAATAATGTAGGATGTCAAAAGCTGATTGGTCAGAACAGAATGGACTGAAACCACTGTGGACTTGGTCAGACCTGCAGAAAGAATTGGTAAACTGATAATGTGTTTGACCTTTGCAATGTGAGGGAGGTTTCTTCATTTAATGCATCACAGTAATTCAAGGTAAAGTCACCACAGTCTTTCTGGACAGTAAGGCTTCTCTCACATTATAGATGACTTATGGTAATTTAACCAGAGGGTCACTTTGTGTCAGTTAAGGGGAGAAGTTAAGAAAGAAAATCCTTCTTGGTAACCTCAGTCAATGCAGGAATTGAACCATGCTGTTGGTGTCACTCTGCGTCACAAGCTAGCCACCTAATCAAGCTAATCAACCCCCATATTACAGTAAATGCAACAAAAGTAAGAAAAAAAGGATGAAGCCTTAATATGTGTTAGTCCAGGTTGTAACTGGAGGTTATTGACTTATAATGAATGAATGCATACTTTCTGTTGACATACATTCCAGAATCGGATTCTTTAAGGTATGTACACTTAAATGTATCTTTAAGTTTCAAAAGAGGTGTAGATTGGAGAGGGTGTGGAGAAAAACAATTGAGCAATGAA
Source organism: Chiloscyllium plagiosum (assembly GCF_004010195.1). Taxonomy (NCBI): domain Eukaryota; kingdom Metazoa; phylum Chordata; class Chondrichthyes; order Orectolobiformes; family Hemiscylliidae; genus Chiloscyllium; species Chiloscyllium plagiosum. The sequence goes on from NC_057723.1 coordinate 44,035,828, forward strand.
AGAGAATGAATTCTGCATTCTAGGGAGAAGGTTGAAAGATGGGAAACACCAGATTTTAAACAATAAAAAGATGCACTTGCAATATTATTCAAAACTATTTAGACCAATAGCACAATGAATTAAATATTTATTCAAAAGACTTCTAGAATACCTTGTCAGGGTGTGGTTGGTTTCATAAATAAATATTGTGGATTGTCAAGAAAACCTGAGTGACGATGTAAAATTTAATTGGGACTTCCTTCTGATTATTCCCCAGCTCCAATGCCCACCTGCTGAACCCCCTTTTTGTTTGGAATGTTATTCAGTGCTCGTCAGATGTTGCATCGTTGTGATTAAGTGTTAACAGCTTGTACAGGGGTCACCAGAATATATATGCATTCAGACATAAAAATATATTGCTGCAAATTAAACAAGTTTTTTAAGAAGGGTTTTTTTTTAAAAACCTGTTTTGAAGCAGATGTATGTTCTTCACTGGCAATCCTGTAAAAAAACTGACTGAAACAGAAGTTGGCTTACAACATAGGAAGATTTGCCCACGGTCTGTTTCCTGTTTATAACATTGCACACATTAAGTTTCCTGATAAGTTATCTGGATGTTAGGGCAGTGTACACGTTGCAATATTTATAAACTGTCACTCCATCAATCATTTCACAACTTCCTTGGGAGCATTTTTATTTTCTGCAGCTCCGTTATGTAGAATTGGAGTCCATGCTGAAGTTAAACTGCAAAAATATGTTGACCCAGCAACAGCATGGTGAATGGAGTTATGGAAGAAATACTCAGATCTGAAAAAGAGGCTCGAAATTTAGATCTTAAACTAAGTAGTTTTGTTAATCATCAATGGCCTACATTTATTGCCTGTCCTTAATTGCCCCTTCCCAGAGCCATTTTCCAGAACTCTCAGTTGAAAGCCAACCGCATGACTATAGATCTGGACTCCCATGTAAGCTAGAGAAAGCAAAGCCAGCAGATTTCCTGCCTTCTAAGGACTTTAATGAACAGATTATCATCATTAAACTAGCTTTTAATTCCAGATCTTTGAATTCAAATGTCACCATCTGGCATGATGCACAGGTACTAATAATGTAGTGATTTAAAATTTTAGGTGTTCCCCTAGCAGCTGATGTTGAAAGAGTATTGATGCCTTCTTCAGGGTAGAAGAAGGCCATAGAAGAACTTTGATTTTCAAATTCTCTTTCTTAATTTTAAAGGTTTGTTTAACTGGAACCAATCAGTTTAGGATATGAGCAGAAGAAGTTTGGTTAGCCTCAAATTTGCAGCATGAATTCCTATGCCAAGGGTACATTAGGATATTTCAAGTCATGAGGTAGCATGGATGAGGGTTTCAACAACCATTCACTTGAGTTGGAATTGGAATGTTATAAAGGGAGAAATGAGCAGATGTGTTTTTGGAACCTATCCAAGTTAAAGATTATGAACAGTTAAATTCAGCCTCATCTTAATCTGGGATAAATTTGGGGTAGATGACTAGGGAGCTGGGTTTGTGTTGATGACTGAGGACGATTGTGGTACATTACCTGATGATCAGTCCTGGTGTCCTGTGATATTATTAACCTCTATCTATATGTGCTACTGAATAACAGTTGTTTGAGATAGTTACTACTACCTCTCCTCCCTGTGCCCAAGAGAAAACAAAGACCATCCAATAAATGGAAGTAGAGAATCTGTTACTAAGGTGTATCTGCAGAAGAGGCACTCTACTTGAATGTTAAGGTTTTTTGCAGGATAGTGATTAATATGGGTTCATTTGGTCAGACAAATTACTTGCTCCTTAAGGAGCTGGAATAGATACATCTTCCGAGCTGGAGTCGAACTCCTTGACTATATTCTCAGGCTTTCACTCCACCCTTTCCACGGAGGCCACATTGTTACACAAATATTTAACCCCTTCAGAATCATTACCTTACAACTACAACAATGGTCTTTATTGGGCAGAAATTTCTGTTGATATAGTAGCTGGCTCAATGACAAGCAGTGAGACAGGTGGAGCTGGATGGGATCAGTGTATATATTTAGATAATACCACAAGCACTGTATAGATGTAAGAGGAAGCCAAAGAGTGATTTATGGGGACACCAGAGCAAATAGTATGGTGGGAGAAGATGAGTTTGTGGGTATGATTGGAAAATGGAGGTACAGCCAGCTGTGTGAGAGGCAGGGGTAATTGTTTTTTTTTGAGGGAATGTGGGAAATTTGAAGATGCAAAATAATGTGGGAGTGAACATTCAGAATGTCAGTTAACATTGGAGCTAGAAAAGGAAATTGGAAGATCATAAATTTAGTGGGAATATAAGGAACAGGAGATGGATCTCATAACATGAGTTCAGAAAGGGCTTGACAGGAGAATAGATGAGAAACTTGAGAAAGATTTATTTTAGAGGCAATTTGGTCTGCTGGGCTAGTGGAGAGCAAGGAAGTGGCAAAAATAGCTGATCAGGTAAGTTCAATCCTGGTGAAAATGCGCATGAGCTCTTTTATACTTATGAGATCAGGCTAGAGATTGGAACGGCTGAAGGAAGTGGTTTGCAGTAGAGGAAACAAACTGTGGGGTTTCCTTTGCATACTAGATCATTCCTGGAATACTGAGTAGTTTGGCAATTGAAGGCAGGACCTAATGCCTGCTTTCTCACACTCAGTCAGATTTGTCAATGATTGGCTAACCTAGTTGTATGTTTTATGTCCATTCAAGTTTATATCCCCGGAACAGAAATTAGGGCCATTAGGGTCAACCAGGATGACAGTATATCGGTTTTGATTTGGTAAGCGCATCCAAACGTCGGCTGATTGTAACTGCAGAAATATAATGCATGGAAAACAAAAATGTGTGTTCCAGGAGGACTGAGACAATATTGAAGGAAAATCTTTGATATTTCATTTAAAATGATTCTCTTTCAGAATCTGATCTCCTGCCCTTTATATTTTATCTTGAAGCAAATTAGACTTGAAATTATGGTATCATAGCATCATTGGTAACAGATGACTACTTATGTTTTATGGTTTGAAGAATATAATGCATATTCATTTCGTAAACCTTCTTAAATTTGAAAAATTGACATTAGATTTTGCTATTCTAGCTTTGACTGATCTGAAAAATGATGATGATATTGGTAGGAAAAGCCAGCTTCTACTTCAGGCATCAGTGTTATCACTGGTTCTCAAAGTAATTGAATCTGAGAGGGAGGTGAGAATGATTTGACCAACTGTTGCATCTAGTCCATAAGAGTCGAGATGGCGGCACATGGGATTTCTCCAATGTTTGGAGCCCTACTTCCCACAAAGGAAGATGTTTAAGGTGATTCCAAGTCCTTCTCAGCTCTTAGAGTTCCTCAGGGTATTGCCCTACACCTAATCATCAGTTATTTTATCAATGACCTTCACTTCTTCATGTTATGAAGGGGAGATCGTTGCTAATTGCTCAATGCTCAGCAACACTTATGACTTAGAGTCATAGAGATGTACAGCACGGAAACAGACCCTTCAGTCCACCCGTCCATGCTAATCAGATATCCCAATCCAATCTAGTCCCACCTGCCAGCACCCAGCCCATATCCCTCCAAACCCTTCCTATTTATATACCCATCCAAATGCCTTTTAAATGTTGCAATTGTACCAGCCTCCACCACTTCCTCTGCAGCTCATTTCATACATGTACCACCCTCTGTGTGAAAACGTTGCCCTTTAGGTCTCTTTTATATCTGTCCCCTCTCACCTTAAACCTATGCCCTCGAGTGCTGGACTCGCTGACCTCAGGGAAAAACCTTTGCCTATTTATTCTATTCATGCCCCTCATAATTTTGTAACCCTCAATAAGGTCACCTCTCAGCCTCCGACGCTCCAGGGGGGAAAAGCCCCAGCCTGTTCAGCCTCTCCCTGTAGCTCAAATCCTCCAACCCTGGCAACATCCTTGTAAATATTTTCTGAACCCTTTCAAGTTTTACAACATCTTTCCGATAGGAATCGTTTATAGCTAAATGCAACAGGACTTGCATAATATCCAGGCTTGAGTTGTCCTCCGCCGTATCTGCTCCCAGGAGGACCAGTTCCATCACAGAATACACCAGATGGCCTCCTTCTTTAGAGACCGCAATTTCCCTTCCCACGTGGTTAAAGATGCCCTCCAACGCATCCGGTCCACATCCCGCACCTCCGCCCTCAGACCCCACCCCTCCAATCGTAACAAGGACAGAACGCCCCTGGTGCTCACCTTCCACCCTACCAACCTTCGCATAACCAAATCATCCGCCAACATTTCCACCATCTCCAAAAAGACCCCACCACCAAGGATATCGTTCCCTCTCCACCCTTTCCGCCTTCTGCCAAGACCGTTCCCTCCGTGACTACCTGGTCAGGTCCACGCCCCCCTTCAACCCACCCTCCCATCCTGGCACCTTCCCCTATCACCGCAGGAATTGCAAAACCTGCGCCCACACCTCCTTCCTCACCTCCATCCAAGGCCCTAAAGGAGCCTTCCACATCCATCAAAGTTTTACCTGCACATCCACCAATATCATTTATTGTATCCATTGCTCCCGATGCGGTCTCCTCTACATTGGGGAGACTGGACGCCTCCAGCAGAGCATTTTAGGGAACATCTCTGGGACACCCCATCAATCAACCACACTGCCCCGTGGCCCAACATTTCATTTCTCCCTCCCACTCTGCCGAGGACATGGAGGTCCTGGGCACCCATTGTACTCTTTGCTACTTTCCCCCACCCTCCTCCCTGACCTATCACCTCCATCATCACCCCCATTCACCTATTGTACTCTATGCTATTTTCTCCCCACGCCCATCATCCTCTCATTTATCTCTCCACCCTTCAGGCACTCTGCCTGTATTCCTGATGAAGGGCTTTTGCCCGAAACGTCCATTTTCCTGCCCCTTTTTGCTGCCAGAACTGCTGTGCTTTTCCAGCACCATTATAATCCAGAATCGGGTTTCCAGCATCTGCAGTCATTGCTTGTCACTTATCAGCCCAAGATAAAAACAATCTGTGCACAAGTGCTAGTCAATGTCTATCTCCATCAAGAGAACTTAACCAATGCCCTTGACATTCAATGTCAGTCCCCCATTATCAACAGCCTAAGGGTTGCCATTAACGAGAAACTGGGTAAGTGATATAAATAGTGTTTTCAAAACCAGGTAAGTAAAATACCTTTCATTTCAGGTAATCATCCTTGAATCAAGATTGAGTTCATACTAAATCTGAGGAGCTAGTCCTCACAATACCTCATTGTGCTTGTTTGTTTGAATAAAATATGTTAATACAATCATTCCTTTTGAGAGTGGTTCTGTGATACATATGACAGCATTTTGCTCTGTAGTTGTTCTCTGTAGTCTATAATTTTCTAATGAGCTTTAGCACAGCAGATGTTTCAACACATTTCTTTTTTGGCTTCTCTTCCAGAGTTGTTCGTTCCACAGGAGGTGGTGATGAGAAGGTATAGTGGATGACTACTTTTTCTACAAATACTATGCATGTTTATTTTAAAAATAACAACCTAAGGCAGACTGTGTCAAGTAATTTTTTCAATTGTGCAGGTTCAATGTAATTCTTGTACCATTGTCAAACAAAGTAAAAGGTCCCTCACTAAAAATGGATTATAACTTGATTGTGTACTAAGATTATATTATTTCAATTATTGACATGATTTTGTTTCTAACCTTCCCGTTGGAAATCCTGGATGTATATTAAAACACCAATTTGTCAATACCAAAGGTGGCAGAGTTCACTCTTGCTTAATCATGCACAACTGTTGAGGTCAAGTAATTCAAATTGCTTTGCTTTATGTTGTAATTACTCACTTAGTATTGAGATTCCCACTTTGTGAAGTACATTTAATCTATTGAGACAATCTAATATATTGTGATTGCTAATGCATGATCAACCAGTATTCAAATTACCTTTTTTGTTTATTTTGCTTTCAGTGGTGATGTTTTTGTCCAAATTTATTTTGAGTGCATCTCTTAAGTTGGAGGAAAAATGACAAATTTCTGCGTTTCCTTGAGCAATCGGCTTCAATTTTGCCTGGATTTATGTGGTAGACATTAGTGCTATGTTTGCTTATAGCCCTTGTATTTAGTGTTGACTGATTTTCTTTTTCCCCCAAGATCACTCAGATTGGGCTATGTTGGTATCAAAGTCTGTTCTGCTTCTTAAGACTTGAGCAAGGTAAAGGGTACAGTGATGGCTTTCCCTCCAAGAACAGAATGAGAACACTATAATATGGTTTTACTGCGTTTACAAAAAACTTACCTTGTGTAGCTAGGGGGAGTAGGAGTGTTTCCCCAACTCTAACTCTAGACAGAGCTTTTAGACATCCCCTTCTTAGCCTAAGGATTATTCCTGTGGGTCTATAGTGCCAGCCTACTCCAGGTAATCTTAACAATTTAAGCAGTCCTCTCCAACTCTTTTTTTTCCCCAATCTTATTTAATTAGAAATTGATGAGTGGCATGTTGGAGAGGCCTGATGCAGTACTTTGTGATTAACACTGCTGTCTCACAATGCCAGTGACCTGGGTTTGATTTCAGCCTCAGATGTCTGTCTGTGTGGAGTTTGCACATTCTCCCTGTATCTGCATGGGTTTCCCTGGAGTGCTCTGATTTTTTTCCGCCACAATCCAAAGACGTGCAGGTTAGTGGAATGGGCCATGCTAAATTACCCATAGTGTTCAGGAATGAGTAGGTTAGGTGCACTAGTCAGGGGTAAATACAGGATAACAGGGTAGGGGAATGGGTCAGAGTGGGTTAGTCTTTGGAGGGTTGGTGTGGACTTGGGCTGAAGGGCCTGCTTCTACACTGTAGGGATTCCGATTTGGCTGAGCCTGCCTACTGGCACTCCTGAATAGGCACTGTGTTTTCTTGCCGTGATCGTGACCAAATTTTTAAAATTGAGGCTTTTTTCCTCTGGCAGTTTAGCAGTACTTTGGGATATTGTTCTTCCGACTTGGGCTGGTTTAGGATTAAGAGAGAAATTATTTGGGCCTTTTTAGCAATCTCATTATTGCCACATCTCTGCTGTTACATATTATTGGACAGAGTGAATAGCATACATAAAATTGCTAGATGTATAGTGTTCTCTCTCAGAATAATAATCTGACTCCTAAAACTGACCTTATCCAAGGACTATGGCTACAAGTTGTTTATGCTGGGAACTTTGTGTCTGGGACACAATGCAAATTCAAAAAGGCCTTTGAGTTACTTAAGAACCTAATTTGGATGTGGCAACAAAGCATTTCCCATTCTCAGATTGTCTAGTGAAGCAAGTAGAAGAAAGACTGGGTTAAGTTGCAGGCATTCATTTGGACCGTGACCTAATCGGATGTTGTGCTGTGTACTTCAATGATTAGAACTATCAGGAGGGCTAGCGACAAGAGGCTTGGGTTCAAGTCCCACCTGTCCAAGAGGTCTCTGATAACATCTATGAACAGGTTGATTTTGAATATATCTTGAAAAAAGACTTGCGCATTTCAATGAAAGGTGTTATGATCCTAGAGTAGACTGCTGAATTTGTGTTATAATTTGGCTGGTGACCAATAACCACTTTTATGAAGTGAGATTTGAGGTATTCACAAAGAATAAAGCCCAACAATTCTATCATTTAAACAAACCAAAGTTTAAACTTCTCTGCAGAAAGAGGAATATGATCGAGGGTGTGGATACAACTTTTTATTCTAATTCTAAGAATCAACCTGAACCAGGGTCACAGTCTAAGGAAATAGGTAAACCATTTAGGACAGATGAGAAATGTCTTCACCCAGAGAATGGTGAGCCTGTGGATTTGACTACTGTAGAAAATAGGTAAAAACAAGGTCTGCAGATGCTGGAAACCAGAGTCTAGATTAGAGTGGTGCTGGAAAAGCACAGCAGGTCAGGCAGCATTTAAGGAGCAGGAAAATCGACGTTTCGGGCAAAAGCCCTGCATCAGGAATAGGGCAATGTATTTTGGATGTGTCAAGATTGTCCCACCACTTTTAAGCAAAGGTGTTAATATCAATGTAGCCTTGGAGTAAGTAATCAACTCAGTCAAAGGTCATTCCTGATGAAGGGCTTTTGCCCGAAACGTCAATTTTTCTACTGTAGAAAATAGTTGAAGCCAAAGTATCATATAACTTTTTTTAAAAAATGTGATAGATAAAGTACTTGGGACTAAAAGAACCAAAGGATGTGAGGAAAGAGGCACAGGCTGTTTAGTTGGATGACTATAATGAATGGTGGAGCAGGCTTGAAGGGCCATATGGCCTACCTGTTCTATTTTCTGTGATTCTTTGTCTAATTGATGAAACTGATGTTTGAGACAGAAACGTAATAGTGAAGGGATGGGTAATTGGCAATTAGCTAACAGTCTTATGTGTTGGAAGAATATATTTGTGGCTTCACCTTGCATGTCTCCACCATGTGCTGCTGACCATTTCCTTCAAGTAGATAAAAACAATGACTGCAGATGCTGGAACCAGATTCTGGATTAGTGGTGCTGGAAGAGCACAGCAATTCAGACAGCATCCGAGGAGCAGTAAAATCGACGTTTCGAAGCGTCGATTTTACTGCTCCTCGGATGCTGCCTGAACTGCTGTGCTCTTCCAGCACCACTAATCCAGAACCATTTCCTTCAAGTGCCTCTTGATGTCTCATTGTTTGGCAAATTGTGGGACATGCATTACATTGGCTATGTTGTATTAGTAATGTAATCTATCTGAGCAAGATTTGTGGTGTGTTTTGTGCTCTCACTTCACTTTGCTGTGCAATGCAACTACACATGCATTAGGTTTATCTGCTAGGTAAGGGTTAACAATTTATGCAGCATGAATATCTTTGGATCCTTTGATTCAGATAATGAAGACAAATTGGATCAACTTAAAAGCATGTTAGATGTCTTCCCCTCTCAACCAAATACCATAAATATTTATCATTAGAACATCAGAAGTTAAAACTAGTATTGGGAAATGGTACACAATGGATGATGAATTTGGACGTGGTTATCACACTTGATTTTATTTCCAATTGTAAGGAAAATGTGGTGGATATGAGACTTGAGCTCCAGTAAGCTAGCAAACATTTTTGCATTGGTACATACTAAGTACAATTGCTGATTATTACATTTTGTACGTCACAAACAAAACTAGTGAAATTTAATAGAAACAACTCCTTGACTTAAATGTGTTTTGCTAAAAGACTTGGGGAGCTATTTTGTTATTTACTATTTAACTTTGCTCTATCTATTCTGAAATTAAGTGACATGTTGAAATCTTTATCCTTGTCTTTTTACATTGATGTGACTATTCAATGCTCTCTTAGCCAACTGCCCATCTTCTACCATATATAAATTTAAGCTTATTTGAAACTCTGCCAATGTCTTAATTTAAGCTTGGTTCACCCCTTGCTCCCAGGTTCACTGATCAACATTGATCCTTGGTTAAGCAACACGTCTCTTCTTTTAATTCACATCCTTGTTTTCAGGACCTTTGACAAACCCGTGCCTCCCGCGCTCTGTAACTTCCTCTACAACCCTCTCTGTCCTTAGAATTTAACTCCTGAGTAATGTTCTCACTTGGCAATGTATTTTGGATGTGTCAAGATTCTCCCACCACTTTGGATCATTTAAGCAAAGGTATTAATATCAATGTAACCTTGGAGTAAGTAATCAACTCAGTTAAAGGTCATTACTGACACCAGAATGGAGGTCAATTGCAGTGCAGTACAAGGCTAGCAATAATGACATTTTAAAATTTCTAGGTGCCTATCTACAGTTTGTTTTCAAATGAAAAACTATATTGCAGTTGAAATTTTATTTTGAAGTTCATATTGTCAGAGATCCAAGGTCAAAGTATATTTGACTTTCTGGTAGATGTTCCTCCACATTTCAATTTTTCTTTCCTATCAGTTGCTGATTTGGTTTTGGAGAAGGATGTAGTTATTGCATGCATAAGCCAGCTTACTAAAGCATGGAGATTGGTGTCATGTTCAGTCGAAGATTAACAAAATCTAACTTTCTGCCTGGAGAGCCTAATGGATATAGGTGATAAAATAGCAAGGCCTGGTTACTTAGTCATACACTAGTGTATCTGACTAGACGTAGATTTCTGTAGTGTCTCAAGATTATAGTTGAAGTTTTATCACCAGTGATAATATTGAGTTAACGGTACTGTTTTTCCAATAAGTAATGCTGAAAATCAAATCTTTAGAAGTGCTTGCTCAATAATCCAAATGCTGAACCTATTCATACTAAGGAAGTAGAATTACTTTTTTTTTTAATCAGCTGAGATGTCGGCTTATGCATTTAGCAGCCTGTAACTTCAAATTATTAACTCCCCATCAGTGTAAGGCACCGGTCAACTCTATTGCTGAGGATTCAAGCGGACAACCCTTATAATGTATTTGCTCAAGTACAGGAACAGTGGTGTGTTGTTGCAGTTTTACAGGGTCTTGGTGAGGCCACTCTTAGAATACTGTGTGCAGTTGTGGTCTCCATTTCTGAGGAAGGTTGATCTTGCTGTTGAGGGAGAGCAGTAAAAATTTACTAGGCTGATTGCAGGGATTGCAGGACGAGAGATTGAGGTTAAGATTTGTTTTTGCTGGAATTCAGATGAGTGAGGGGGGCTATTATAGAGACTTACAACAGGAGACTTCTAACAGGATCAGGTTAGGTCGATGCAGGGAGGATGTTCCTGATGCTGGGTGCATCCAGAATCAGGGGTCACACTCTGATTTGGGTGGACCATTTAGGGCAGAGATGAGGAGACATTTCTTCATCCAAAGAGTGGTGAGCCTGTGGAATTCATTACCACAGAAAGTAGTCAATACCAAAACGTTGAATGTATTCAAGAGGTGACGATATACAGCAGTTGTAGTGAATAAGAACAAAGGTTATGGGGAGAAAGCAGGGTTAGGCTATTGAGCTGGACAGTCAGCATGATTGTGATGAATGGTGGATCAGGTTCAAAGGGCCAAATCGTCGCCTCCTGCTCCTATCTTCTATGCTTCAATGTTTTTAAGACCACCATTATGCAATTGCATTTTGTCAGTACGTATGACAAGTGAACATGTTTGTTATGAAGAACTATTCTTTGGGGACATGTTGAGAACATTATTGCAAGGGCCAAGTATAAATTATTGGAATGTATTATGTCGGAATGAATTACCTTTTGACCTTCAATATTCATGCAGCTTGGATTTAAAATTGACAATTCAGTGTTTTGTACTGTTATGCAATTATATTCTTAAGTAATAACTATGGACAACTCCATTGTGCTTGAGTCTTGCCTCAATGTCTGACTGACGGTGTAACTGCATGTTGCTTGTGGTGTTTTTGAGTTTTTGTGTGTTTCTTTTGCTCAGGATTTTATGCTTACTGAACCTTCTGTTCCGAAGTACTCGTTTGACTCCAACATGCCACTGAATAAGACAGCAAGACCATTTGGTGTTACAACTACGGGAAGTTCAAATTCAGGGACACCAATAAAGTCAGTGAGCTACAAACCTGTATCCCTATATACTCCACCTTCTGCTTTGCCTAGCATCACACCTGCATCCCAGACACAACTGCAGTATGGCACAACCACAGAAAAGCACAGCTCAACTGCAACCACATTGCAGCATCCAAATGGGTATGTCAAAACATGCATACAAACCTGTCACCAAAATATAACACAAAAATAAAATGCTGTTTCAAAATCATTGCACTGGAGAGGAAGTTCCATTGCTAAGTTTCATTAAAAAAGAATCATTTTATAGGAAATATAATAACTACGCAGGCATTGCTACCCTAAATGGGCAGATTTCTTGAGGTCAAGCACTGATCTTTGATTTTACTGGATGAAATATAACGTACAACCAACTGGAATTACAAACCATAATGCCTTGGCAATAGACTTTCCTCTCTCAAATGACAACTGCCTTAATCAGAGTGCCCACAAAAATTTTATTTTTTTTATACATAGAGTATCAGTGAATTATATCAGAATGCTTTCTGCATGATGCATGACTGTTCAAACTATTCTAGCTTCCCAAAGAAAAGCAGTTTTTCAAGTTTGTTAAAAGTGTGACTTTTTAATGAGCAAAATGTTTCACTTGTATTTTGCAAGTATTTTCTGTGATTTGCTTTTGCTCTATCTGACATTGATCAAAGTATTTTGGAACAGTTTAATTAATCAACTGGGTGTCATTTGCATTTTGGAATGATGGAAGTTTCCTTTGTAGTTAAAGTATTTGCACTGGTTATTATGTATAGCATTTTAAAATATTTCTGCACAAAATTATTTTCCAGATTGTGCCAAATTTGATTAATCGAAGGTGCTCTGGATTTCTGATGTGTTCTAATTTCATTTCGATTGTCACTTGTTAAGTGCATGCAACAGTATGGCATGAGGTTACTGTTTTGGAACTGTGGATTGGCTGTAGTAACGTGTGCAAGTTGTGACACTTCCTTTTTAAGAAATTATAAATGAGCTTACTGGTCAGGGTCATATTTGACAAGTGTATGCAGTAATGCTTACCCAACACAGGTCCATACTTGGAAAGGTATATATTTATCTTGGCCTATATTGAGCCTCTTGAATGCGTACCTACTGCTTCAGTTAGCAAGCTTTGGAAGTAGTTGTCAAGAGGTGTATTTCAAAATATCTGTCGCTGATGCAAAATATTGTTCTCCTAATTCTGAAGCTTTCAATGTACTCTATAATTTTGATCACGTTTAAAAAGTAAGCATGCAGCCAACAGAATCTCACTGAGACACATTTTGGGCTACATGAATTATTTAATTACATTCTGGGGCTTCATGGCAGTAAGTTTCTGTTAACTCAGTATTGAAGAAAATGTCCTTCAAAATGCTAAATATAACCACTGCAAGGTTTTTAATTTAAAGAGAAATTGAGAGTTTGGCAATGTGTGGCACGAAATTTGTTTTCGGCATCAATACAAAAGCAGTAGGAAAGAAAATCTTGCTGATTCAGTTTTTTCCAGATTGTGGTACTACCAAAAAACAATTGCAAGGTGATTTGTGCCTATTTTCTGAAAATAATCCTGAGGCCTTATATCATGCATTTTGCATGTTGCAAATATATTCAATATGAAAGTGGCTAAGTTTGGCAAATAACTAACTGGCAGTGTTTTGACAATTTTAAATATTCACTAATTACAGGAGGGTGGCATGTTGAAATTTAACTAACGCACATTGACATTGACAATGAAAAGGTAATGTTGCCATGGTCCTGCTGGACCACAAGGCTGCTCTCTCATTAGAATAGAGATGACGAGTGATGATTGAACCGAAGGGTCACCATGCCTCAGGCAAGGGAGAGGTTGAGAAGGAAAGTTTTTCATGGTAACCTCAACCAGTGTGGGAATTCATCCTGTGCTGTCAACCACACTCTGCATCACCAAAATAGCCATCCAGCTAACTGAGCAAACTGACGGTGTTATTGTCAATGTATGGATTAATGCACAAGTGGGAAGAGAGAAAGAGTTTCACGTGATTTTTCTTTTAACATATATTCATGACTTCTTGACTGAATAACAGTTACAGTTTGTATGCCAAACACAAGAACTATTGTGTTTCTTTTTGTGCACTAAGCTTCTTACAACTGGAGTTGTTTTCAGATTCCTTTCTTTTGTTCTTTGTCTGGCATATGTTTTGACATATGGGACTACAGAAATAAGTATAAATTGTCAGCATGATATGGTTGACATTTTCTATTCTATTTGCATTGTGAAGTAAAACAACAGGCATAAAGAAAAATACTTGTTTTTCTCCTAAATTGTGATAGATGATTTGCATGAAGGAAGAAATTGCAGGATGTACCTAATACGTGACTTTCCAATACATGCAGTCACAGAGCTGTCAAATTAGTCAAGTGGAATCACAAGTCAACTGTGCCTCAGGATGTTTATAACAGCAGGGGTATTGAATGTTTTACAGTCAGTTAATCCTATGGATAGTGAATACACTACATGTTCTGATGACTTTTCCACTCTTCTGGTGACTCAATAAAAGTATATTTTTGTTTTATGGTTTCTCACAATTTTCGCATGTGACAGTACAAAAGGATGTGAAAAAGGATATTTGAAACAGTTTCAAACTATTGAAGCAAAACAATGAAGGGAAATATACCATTTCAGCAAACCTGAATGATGTTAGTCTAAAGTACCAAATATCATACTATCTTCCTCCTCCATCTCTATCTGGCCTTCAATCTTTATATCTTTTTATTTTCACTGCCATTTTCTTTTATTTAAAAACTTTACCTTTTTAGCTATCATTTCATATTTAACTCATCTTGTACCTTTTTTCTTTTTCTTCAGGTGGATACTCTAATCAAGTTAGTACATTTCCTTCTTTTGTATTTATTTAATATGGGTGGCATATTGTAATTTACTCTTGAAAGGAAAGATCATGGATTTGAGTAGCTCTTCAGTCTTTTACATGTAGAAGTGAACCTAAAATATATGTAACCACTGCAATCTTAACTGAAACTCAAAACAATTAACAGCTTCACACCAAAGTATAAATTAGTATAGCTGTGCATTAAGATAGTAATTTATAGTTGTTTTTTGTTCTAAAGAACAGAATATATATTTATATATTTGCTGTTTCCTGAGAGAGAGAAGTTTTTTAATAATAAAATATAAATAAACTTGTAATATCTTAACTGAGATACATTTTGCTTTTCTATTTCACCCTTTGAATAGTGAAGCACAGTATTTCTACTTTTTCTTTCAAATTTGCTACCCTTTATAATGGTTGTCTCAAAATTCTCAAGGAAGCATTTTCACTTTCAGTACAAATTGCATTAATGCATATCAACTTTTGAATGAAATTCTGATGCTAAAGTGTGTAGAAGTCTAAATATACTGTTATGCATTAGCTTTAATTGCTGTCCATAACATTCTCACTAGTTAGGTGGTGATTGGTGTTGAAATGTACTCAAAGGAGAGAGAATAATTTGAATATAGGAAGAATGCTTTTTAATGTAACAAAGCTACTTTTAACTTGCTGTGTGAGATTGAGAGGTGGTGAAGTATTGAAGAGGTTGATAAAAAGCAAGTAAAACAAACAGTGGAAGACAAAACATTATGGAGACAGGACACTGAGCAGATTAATAAAATATCCCTGTTTGGCTAGTAAGAGAAAGTGTTGCTGCACGAGGTGAATACAAGAAGAATTGCTTGGTTGGTACTGCAAGCATCCTAACATGACGGAAGGTGGCAGCAGAGACAGTGTTGGGACTCCATGAGCATAAGCTGAAAACAAAGGTAGACAGAAACGGTATTACCTACAGAAGTTGTCATGGTAAAGAGAACCTAACACTACTTTGTCTAAAAATAAAAACCAAATACATTGGATGCTGGAGATCTTCAAATTAAAAAAAAATAAGATGACGGAGAAGCTGAGTAAGATTGTGTCTGTGGACAGAGAAACCAGTCAATGTTTCATACCAGTATGACTCTTAGAAAATTGCATTTCCAAATTTTCCACGTCAAACCCTGTCACAACCTCTCAGCAATTTCATTGCTCATCATCCACAAGTGTGGAATAAGCTTCCATATGTATGTTGTTAATCATAAGCTCCAGCTCTATCCTACATAGTTTCTTCACAATTGATTCTGTCACTTGAGGGACTGAAGTTTCGGTGAAGCTAAATTTTCTCTACTTGGCCAATTGATGCTTTAATTTTTGCCTTCCAGCAGATAATTCACTCCATGTTTGATCATGCCAAACCAAACACAAATACCATCCGCTGGTATTTAATTCAGTCCAGAGCTGAAAGTCAAACTTGTGTTCACTAGATACTTTTGTTTTGCACCTTTGTTGAAACAGCAGATCCATGCAACCCAATTTGACTTCTGGCACCTATACATTTGCCATCATCAGCCTTGAAACATTTCAGTAACAAACCTTCTAGGCCATAATCTCCATGTTGCATCAATTCTAGAACTCTACTTGCCCACCTTTTTATAATCCATATTGTTTGTTTTCTTTCTTAAACATCATTTTAAAAATAACTTTATCCTCATTTGTTAATGTCTCTGTCACCTCGTTGATTCTACTCTAATGTTAGTTTTATGCAACCTTGCGTGCACTCCTGCTCTTTCATGGTCTCACTCTCTCTTGTTTTGCATTTTCCTTCATTTCACCATATTCTGTACAACTTTCAGCTGTGTGGCCCTATTCTCTGGAGTTTATTTCAGAATCCTAAAGTTAATGCATTTCTTTAAAACACATTTTTCCACTATGCTTTCAATGAACCCTCCTCTAAACGTAATTATTTCCATGCTTGCATTGCAAAAGCTTGGAACTGTAGAAATGGGATTCCCAATTGACCAGTAGGGAGATCATTCTTCAGATCCCTGTATATCAGGGTGAAGCTCTAGGACTTGTATTCACAACTTTTCTTTTTTGTTTGTCTTCTACATAATTATTCAGGTCCGATTATAAATATCTCTGTTATTTTTGATTCATCTGACTATGTGCTTGGCTGTCTGTTACGTAAGTCTGAAAACATCGGCTGATGTTACTATGTCATTCAGAACAAGGCGAATTTCTTATCTTTTGTGATGTAAACAATGTTTGTAAAGATTAACTAAACAATACACATCCAAGTTTGCAAATGCTGAGCTCAAAGTGATAGTAGTAAATAAGTCACAGGACACATGATAAGCAGGTAACTGATGCCTTGATGGCAGCTATTTAATGACACCAAACTTTGGAGATTGTAGTTTTATTGTAACAGCAAACATTCGGATGCTCCTGCTGTTTAGGTTAGAGGCTAGAAGGACTAATTAATGGATGAGTCATTTAGCTATTGCTTGGAAGTACAGTTGACCCATAAATCCTTAACTTGTCAGCAGTCAGGGAAGAAAGTCTGATATGAAATGTGATCCACATGTCATTCTTGAAGCATTCATAGGTTTCCTTAAAGCAGATACATAGCAATAACTGCTGTTTCAAGAACTGAAAGCCTATTACTCTATTACAATTGTTAGGTGAAGTTGGACCTACAAATATAGTGGCAGAATGACTTGCATAAATATCCTGGCCCTGATCTTTGCAGACCTCTCTTGTATGTCTCCTTTTAATCTTGCATCACTTCATCCATGAAGTAGCATATTTGAAGTGCTTCAGAATTAAGTTATCAGTAATTAAAATTGCCTTATCACTCATCCAGAAGTCTGGTCTATTTATTGCATTTCCTTCTCACTCTATTACAAAATGTTTCAATTAGAATTCAGCATTTCATAATTAGTAAGCAATATTAATTTAGGTTCCGCATAAACATGTCAAATGTATGACAAAAAATTCCCAAATGGAAGTGTTGTCATAAAATCTTCCTTATTATCTAACAAGAATAGTTGCAGATGTATGGCTGTTCTTTAAGAACTGGCACAAATTAAGCTAATAAGTACATAGGCATAATGTTCACAAATAATATATTTTAAGAAACCATTTCATACACTCACTTATTGAAGTGAGAGTCACCACCCTTGACATCAAGGCTGCATTTGACTGTGCCATCAGGGACCCCTAGCAAAACTGGAAGCAATAGCTTTCAAAGGGCAAAATTTATGGTTAGAGCCATACTTGGCACATAGGAAGATGGTTGCAATTGTTGGAGGTCAGTCATCTCAGCTCCAGGAAACCTCAAAGGTTTCCTCAGAGTAGTATCATGGGCCCAACTATCTTCAGCTCCTTCATCAATGACCTTCCCTCCATCATAAAGTCAGAAGTGGAAATGTTTGCTGATTATTGCACAATATTCAGCCCCATTTGCAACTCCTCCGATACTGAAGCAGTCTGTGTCCAAATGTAACAAGATCCGGACAATATCCAGAATTAGACTGACAAGTCACAAGTAACATTCGTGCCACACAAATGCCAGGCAATAACCATTTCCAATATGAAGGGTTTTTGCCTGAAACGTCGATTTTCCTGCTCCTCA
>NC_057723.1:44054280-44090072 GCF_004010195.1 Chiloscyllium plagiosum
TCCACCTAGCTAGAAACCCTGCACATCATGTAACTTCACTTTCTCCATTGGTTTACCGTGGAGAACCTTATCAAATGCCTTACTAAAGTCCATGCATATGACATCTACAGTCCTCCCTTC
Source organism: Chiloscyllium plagiosum (assembly GCF_004010195.1). Classification (NCBI taxonomy): domain Eukaryota; kingdom Metazoa; phylum Chordata; class Chondrichthyes; order Orectolobiformes; family Hemiscylliidae; genus Chiloscyllium; species Chiloscyllium plagiosum. Next base: position 44,054,401 of record NC_057723.1, read on the forward strand.
ATCTATCAACTTGGTCACTTCCTCAAAGAAGTCCATTAAGTTGGTAAGGCACAATCTACTCTGCACAAAACCATGTTGCCTCTCACTGATAAGCCCATTCTTTCAAATATAAGTAGATTTTGTCCCTCAGTACCTCCTCTAGCAACTTTCCCAAACTGACGTCAGGCTCACTGGTCTGTATTTACCTGGAATATCCCTACTATCCTTCTCGTTCAGGAGGTCAACATGAGCAATGCTGCAGTCCTCCGGCACCTCACATGATTGTGATTTTTTTTTCTCTCAGGTCACTGGAAGTTTTTTTTAAAGCCTAGTCTAATGGAACCCATTTTGATTGTTGTTAAAAACCCATTGGTTCATTAATGCCCCTTAAGGAAAAAAATATACTATTTGTGCCTGGTCTAGCCTGCATGTAACTCCAGACCCATGGAAATATTGCTAACTCATAAATGCCCCTGAAGTGGCCTTCAGGTCTAATTGGCTCAAATACAGACCTTGATAGTAATGCTCACTTCTTGTATAGGAATTAAATACCAATCTGTGCACCTTGTTAAAATTACTGTTAACAATTATTTTCCTCATTTTCTATTCATCAACTTTCCTTTTATTGCTGTGTTTCTGTAGCTTTTCATGTCTTTTAACTTGTTCTTTCTTTGATTTTTGTACTGTAATGCACTCAGTGAAAATGAGGAGAAATCTGAGAATCGTCCCAAGTTTCACGTTCTTCGTGATGAAGAAATGCTTTATGATCTTGGTGACTATAGGTAAGCAGAGCAAGCATGGAAGTTGCAAATCTCAACATGGCTGGCTTTAAATCCATTGCCATTATGTGGAACATAAAAAGTAAGGATTTACTAAAAAAAAAAAACAGTGGGGCAACTGTGCAATTTCTTAATTTTAACATATTGCATTTTAAGAATATTTCTTTTTGCAAAAAGAAACAAGCATGGTTCTTAGCATAGTTTAAACTTGGATAAACTTGGCTGACCTATCCAGAATTGATTTTTTTTTTAAAAACCAGAAAATCCAAATAGCTAGGTGCCTTTTAAATGGATTTAAAGGTTTCTTTAATGTTTTTCAGCAGTTGGGGCTTTATATTAATTCCATAACTTGAATTATTACCAATTCAACTAAACTGCATATCAAGGTTGTCTTGCTTATTTTGTGTTCTAACCCTTTTCTTGGATTACTTAGATTACCATTCTGTCTTATCCAAGTAGCATGCAGCTAAGAAATTGTCAAAGTTCTCATGTGATCACCTGAGAGAAAATAAGGGGTGCAGTGGGAGGTTAGGGGAATGTTTCTGAACTTCCAAGCATACACTTATAAATTAGAGTTGCCATACACAAAACAATAAAATGTTTTTAGTTTACCATGCATTCTGAATGCACTGTACAAAAATATAATTTAATCAGTTTTTCATATTGTAGAGAAATGTACTTTTGGATCCTTCTTGTAGTTTTGTAGTCTTCCTGCTCTGCATGACTCAATTGTGGTATACTTACGTTTTGAGTCATCAGTGATAAAGAAAGTAGCTCTTTTTATTATACTGCCCTTCTGTAATGAGATGAGGTTAAGTAGCAGGTAAATTCAATATTAGGAGAGTTGAATATGTCAAAGTTATTTAATTGAAATGCAGCATGGTGGGGTGTTTTTTAAAACTTCGAGAAAGAAATCTGAAATGTTACTTTATCAAAATAGGTCTTGAATATTTGGTAACCTTCAAAGTGATGTCACCTGTTAGTAGAATTTGTTTTTGTGCATGTCTGCTCTGATGAGATCTGGAAGATGTAGTGTGATATTCCAGGACCGTCTTGATGGCTCATTGAAGCTACTATTGAGATTAGTAGTTTTGTTTACTTTTCTTTCTAATTTTTCCCAAAACCTGGTTTATTAGGCCACAGTGATCTAACAGCACTATAGTTGGTTTTCTACCAAACCAACATAAATGGAAAAGGATATTTTCCAATTTTAAATTTTGAAATTAAGTACAAAGGTTAACAGGAAGTGTATCAAAAGAAATGAATTAGTTGAATTTTGTAAAAATGTGCGATTAGACTGGAAACTGTTTTGGACTAACTGTAGCATACTCAACCCAAAATACATCATAGAGCTTGTGAGCAGAAACTTTTGGCAAGTTGACTTGAGATTTTCTTAAATTGTTTACTGTTGTCATTTTTGGGATGCATTTTATAAATGGGAAATAACCTGATTTCAGAGATGGGTAAAATTTATGTTAGTTTTCTCTCTTTTGCTGTAGTTATAACATGATGCTGATCAATGGGTAATCTTTTTTAAAGTGGGAAACATTCTGCAATAGATTAAAATATAATGCATAACTCTGTGGTATTTGCTGAATGCAGCCTTTCTGACTTTGGCAGTAGTTGCAGTGAGCGTGCTTACTGTGGGTTTTTTCTGAAGGTTTTAGATGTCAGCTTTGGGTCCGTGATAGCATTCTTGCCACTGAAATAAAAGGTTGTGAGTTCATGTATTACTCCAGAGACATGAACACATAATCCAAGCTGATGCTGTTAATGGTGCTGTCTTTCATTTGAGTTGTTATGAAAAGCTCTGGCTGCTCTGTCAGCAAGATGTAAAAGATGCCGCGATTCTATTAGAAGGATAGCAGGGAATGAATTCCTATGATCTTTCAGTTCGTACTTATCCTTCAGCCAACATCACTAAAAATGGATCATCTTATGAAGATGATCTCATTGGGGGACAAAACTGGGTGAAAATGAGTTTTCCTGACATCGTAACAGTGAATCCCATCAAAAACTGGCTGCGAAATGCATTGGAATGTCCTGAGGTCATACACGTACTCTGCAGTTACTTTCTCTCTTCACTTCACTTCTTTCTCCGTCTTATTCCTGTCAAACCATCAACCACATAATGTAGGCATTCTGTCAAAACTGATCAACGTGTTATCATCCCCAATGATGCCAGTAAGAAGCGACTGATGGTGGACACTGAGGATTGGCAGCCAAAAACAGGAACAACCCAGTCTCGCTCTTTCCGTATCCTCGCTCAGTTGACTGGCACAGATTTCAGTAAGTGTATAGGCCTCATTAATCCATGATGATTTAACAAACATGCATGCCAAACAGTTATTCCAGAACATAGTGGTTGACATCCACATCCGAAGATGCTGAAGATCAACTGTGTGACACGTGGCGAATAGAAAGTTGAAATAGATACATTTTGGGAGGGAAGTGCTATAAGGACGTCTCTCATTGTTAGTGAAGATAAAGTGAAAAACACCAGAGGCCTCGTCAGAAAATCAAACGGAATACTCTTGGATATAAGTTTGGGGAGCATGTTGCTGAGTGAGTGTTCGAATAAGTCTACAGAAGGGGTAAAATTCAAAATGGAAAGTGGTGGAGGGTGGTGAAAGTTGGGTATGATGGAGAAGTTGGAGCTAATGAGTTATATACATAAGGACCACTGTTTTGGAGTTGTATAGACTGGCAGTTAGGAGACTGATGAGGGTATTTGTACAGTCGCAGTTGAATGTAAAAGCATAAATAAAGGGTATAAACCAGCATTCATAGTATAGGTTACAAAAAAACTCAACAACTTCTTTGTCACTTGGGTTTTAATGCAGAAAGCCAGTATGTGTAAATTGAGGAACATTAAGTATTTTAATGCATCAGTTATTTAAGATTTCAAGCTATGTTGTGCTTCTGAATAATCATTGAATATGCTAATATGTGAATAGGGTAGAATTCAAACCAAAATAGAATTACTTATTATAGAGAACTTTCTGTTGAATATTGAAAAAGACTGTGTGTTTCTAGAATTGTGGATAGAATTTAAGTTTGTAGTTTATTATATCCAAGAATTATTTCATTTTAGAACTTGAGAGATAACCAAATATATTCATGATGTAAATTAAATCAAATCAAATGATGGAGTGAATATTGCATGCAGATGTTTGCAGTAAGCAATATATAATCTATGCTATCAACAGGGTTTCATGACTATAAACTTCAGTTCTGATGTAACTGAGAAGCAAATAGTTCATGTGAGATAACCTTTCTTGACTTCTGTGATAAATAGATAATTTTAAAAAGTAATTATTTAACAAGATGTGGATGTTGCTGATGAGACAAAAATTTATTGTCCATCCATAATTGCTCTTAAATAGATTGCCTGTGGTTCTTGAATCAATATAGGCTACATCATATAGTGAAATCAATTTACTTTGTTCAATGACATTCGTGAACTACGTAAGTTTTTGCAACAATTGTTAGTGGTAATTACTGAGACTAGTTTTCATTTCCAGATTTTAAGCAATTGCATTTGAATTCCAGCAGCTTCTGTACTTGAATTTTAACTCATTGTTCTCAAATCATCAACCTGAGCCCTCTGGATTACAAGGCAAGTAATATCCCTACTTCACACTCTCCCCATCTAGGATCACATACATTAATTATAGAGATTTTTTCCCCTTTTGGGCCAAAAGAGCAATTATGCTGGAAAAGTCAATGTGCATGGAAATAATATATAGGGACTCATATTTTAGTTTGACCAATTAAAGGTAAAAAAACATTACAACTCTCTTAGTCTGTGTTTTTGACTTTGGATTGGCACGTGCCATTAATTGAGCATCCCATATTTTTTCCAATTAATTTCAGTGCGAGATCCAGATGATGAAGTTGTTAAAAGGGCAAGGTAAGATGTAGAAGACAAAAGTGATGGCCAATCTTGCTGTTGGAGCATAAGTATAATAAGCCATTCAGTTAAACATTAGGATTCTTTGGTATTTTAATGAATATTCTGGTCAGTTGAGCCCATTATATTTTCCTATACAAAATGCTATATTTGTATTAATCTTGTATATACGTCCTGCTACTTACCTCATTATAATTTTATATTTTTGTATGAACTGTGAAATTGTTTAAGATATCCCAAACTTGGATCAGGTTAAACCCTTTTATGAATGCTGTGACTGGGAGGAGGGAGTAATTACGCTGTGGCAAGTTTATATCCGTGGTTGTTATTAGAGGTATAAAGGAATATATAACTTTAGAATAGGTGCTAAGTTATAACTGCATATTAGTTCCAAATACCCTAATGTTCTAATCCTTTTTAAAAAAGGACAATGTTTAGTCTTACCTCCCATTGTGCATTGCCATATGTAACTGACTGGTGATGTGTTACAACTTGCATCTTCTATATACAGCAACTACACCACAGCATTGTGGTGATTATATACCTGCTCAGATAGTTGGTAGTAATTTTGACCTATGAGGTTGATAAATCACTTCAATACTCATCGCCCCAGATATAAGATACTCACTAACCGTTACATGTCTTCAGTGCTGGAGATTTCTGGGCAGGGGCCTCCTGTCGGGAGGAATTCTTGAATACAGCAGCAGAGAACATTCAGCTCACAAATATTGCAGTAGAAAATGTGCTGTATTCTGTGTTTTGGTTTATAATAGAAACAAGCTAGCCATTTTGGCAGCTCCTTGAAAATGTAAGTATTCAAGTCAGGTGTAGGGCTTATGCATGGGCAGTAATGTGCCAGTTGGATGAGGGGAGGGAGTCGTGTTTATGAAGTAGCATGTATGTTGATTGAGAGATGAGATGCCAGGTGGTTGAATAGGTAGTGCCAGGTAAGTGAATGTATTCTTTGAGGTGGGGGTTTGTCAGGTCCAATGAGCAAGGAATGAGAGAGGCGTTGTGTCCAGGAAGTCAGGTTGTTTAGGTGGTGGGGGTGTTGTTAGGTTGAGGAAGAGTAATGGAGTAGTCTCTGATTTGTTGGTTGAGGATGGTGAGAGGTTTAGAACCATATTGAGGGTCTTAAGATTTCTTCTATATCTGTGGTTGTTGGAGGAACAAGTGAAAGGTGAGGATGACTGGTCAGGCCAGGGAAAAGATGCACTTCGTTTTAAGGAGTGCTTGGAGGTAAGGGATTGGTGGAAGTTTAGTTGGGAAGTTAGTTTAATAGCTCCCAGAAGTTGAGAATATGTTTCACATTCTCTAACTTTTCTTAGTTAACTGTTGAGCTTAAATGAGTCAGGTCACTGAGTTCTGACTTCAATAGACTTTGAGGATTCTAGACCAAGGCAATTGCTCATTGGTGAAATATAACTTCCCATCAATCAGGAGTCTGCATTGTCCTGATGCAGCTTCAGTATACTCTAATAGCCAGAAAGTCAATGGAGCAGAGTCATAGAGATGTACAGCATGGAAACAGACCCTGCGGTCCAACCCATCCATGTCGACCAGATATCCAAACCCAATCTATCCCACCTGCCAGCACCTGGCTCATAACCCTCCAAACCCTTCCTATTCATATACCCATCCAAATGCCTCTTAAATGTTGCAACTGCACCAGCCTCCACCACTTCCTCTGGCAGCTCATTCCAGATAAATACCACCCTCTGCATGAAAATGTTGCCCATAGGTCTCTTTTATATATTTCCCCCCCTCACCCTAAACCTATGCCTTCTAGTTCTGGACTCCTCAACCCCAGGGAAAAGACTTTGCCTATTTACCCTATCCCTGCCCCTCATAATTTTGTAAACCTCTATAAGATCACTCCTCAGCTTCACTATCTTATCTACCTGCGACTCCACTTTCAAGGAGCTATAAATCTGCACTCCAAAGTCTTTGTTCAGCAACACACCCTAGGACCTTACCATTAAGTGCATAAGCCATGATAAGATTTGCTTTCCCAAAATGCAGCACCTCGCATTTATCTGAATTAAACTCCATCTGCCACTTCTCAGCCCATTGGCCCTCTTCGCTGTCCACTACACCTCCAATTTTGGTATCATCTGCAAACTTACTAACTGTACCTCTCATGCTCGCGTCCAAATCATTTATGTAAATGACAAAAAGTAGAGGATTCAGTACCGATCCTTGTGGCACTCCACTGGTCACAGGCCTCCAGTCTGAAAAACAACCCTCCATCATCACCCTCTGTCTTCTACCTTTGAGCCAGTTCTGTATCCAGATGGCTACTTCTCCCTGTCTTCTGAGATCTAACCTTGCTAATCAGTCTCCCATGGGGAACCTTGTCAACACTTTACTGAAGTCCATATAGATCACATCTACCGCTCATTTTGTGAAAAGACATCTGTCTGTCTTCATATGGCATTTTGAATGAATTAGAAAAGCATCAGCGTGGAGATGATTCATTATTGAGGTATCAAACCAAAACATTGCTTTCATCTGTGAGCTTTCAAAATGATCAAGCTAAGTTGAAGCTATAGAACATGTCAAGTGCTCTGATATACTGGAAAATAGGTGCTCTGGCCTGAATGGTGGTGCATTTTCTTTCTTCAGTTTTTGCGGTAAAATTGTCAACTCATTCTTAAAAATGTTTCTACAAATTTGCATCAAGTAACAAACAAATTTATTTTTCCTTTTCTTATGTAATTATTGCAAATGTTTAGTCCCCCTTTGTTTCTAAAATTCAGAGTCATACAGCTCGAATACAGACCCATTGGTTAAGCCAGTCCTTGCTGTCCATAATCCCAAAATAAACTAATCCCACCTGTCTGCGCCTTGCCCATACCTCTCCAAACATTTTTTTATTCATGTACTTATGCAAATATCTTCTAGATGACTTCTACTTATCTCCCACATCCACCACTTCCTCTGGAAGGTCATTCCACACATGAGTTGCTGTGTTAACAAAAACTCCCTTATTTTTACACTATTTAAAAAAAAAACACATTAGCAACTTATTTAAATACTAGAAGAACATTGTTTTTGCTCTTTATTGCTAGATTTAATTCGATGTCAAAATTTTGCAGAGCTGTAAAATTATCCTTTTTTTGAGTTCAGGCAGCTAATCTAAATCATCTATCTCCCAAATGAAGTCAAATTTTCTATCACGTGTAGAATAAATGTCCTTATTCAAAATTGACTGCCCAGTTCTTGCCCTGGCTAGTACTTGTAAAATCCTCATAGTCAAAGAACAGAAAAATCCAAAGGACACATTAGTAAATATGGTACATTGCTACCAATGATGTACAATTGAAGGACAAAGTGATACCCCAATCATAAATCAAACAAGGTAGTTCTGAAATATTCTGAAAACAAACCAGAGTTTTGGAAAGCAATAATTGATATAATTTTGCAGAAATTCAATTCATGGTTGTCTTGTTTTGCATTTGTAAAACAAGTAGCTGTAAATTGAAAATGACTGTGGATGTACCTTGACTAAACCCTGATACGAAAGGCTCATCTGAAGCCACTGACTGCCTGCTCAAACCACTTTAAAGTTTCTACATGCAGATACAATTCTCTGCTGTGTCAGATGCTGAAAAATAATTCAGGTATAAATTAGTGTAGTCTGTGATATGAGCATTTGTCCAATGTTGTGTGTGGTCTTCAGTGGCTTAGTTATTAATAAGATTCCTGAAGAAGATTTAAGGAAATTATATTTAATGTGGAGCTAGAAATTGCAGGAAGACTTTTTTTAATTCTCCCAGTTTTTTTTTAAAAAGTGTTTCAAAGTGAGTACAGTTTTTTTTTCACTCACTTAATGTTTGTAACCCACGTGACTGGTATGAAATCAATGGACCAAATAATGACTCTCTCACTCTAAACCTTTAAGAAAATATGCTCAAGATACTCATACACATTTTGATCCAGGTTCATTTTCAAGGCTAAAGATACAAGTTTATACATTCCGAATCATGATATTTGTTTTATTAAGTGCTTTAATTTCAGCTCTGTCATGTATATGTTCTATCAGCTGAGTTATTTGCAATAGAATCATAGAATCCCTGCATTGTGGAAACTGGCCATTTTGGCCCAACATTTCCACACCAACCCTCCAAAGTGTAACCAACCCAGACCCTGTCCCCCTACCCTGTTAATCTACATTTACTCTGATTAATGCACCTAACCTACATATTCCTGAACACTGGGCAATTTAGCATGGCCAATTCACCTAACCTGCACATCTTTGGATTTAAGGTATTTATCCCTCCCTGCAAAATAAATGATTAATTTTGCATACGTGTGACCTAGACTTGCTGCTGCATTGCAGAAGCCACATTTTAGTTGAACAGCTTTGCCATTTATTTAACATAGTACCGTCAATGGTGTGAAAGTACACCTGCATTAAATCAAACCTACGTTTATCCCAAAAGGGGTGGGTAACTGTGACTTTTCTGCAACTTTAATAATGAGGAATATTAAGGTTTTTTTCTTAATTTAATAATTCTGCTATTTCTTTTTATTTTCTCATCTTTCTTTCTTATCTTTCACAGAGAAAGGTTTATCACTGAACTGCAGAGCCCACGCTATATGAAATTGCGTGATTGGCATCATGAACGATCTGCTCATTCTCTTAATATAAAAACTTGAACTTGGCTAGAGTATAATTGTGAACAGTTCATCTCCTCAATCCTCTGTCTCAATCAGTTTCTGTACTGAGCACTTCATCTTTCTTACTTCTGAGCTTTTGTTCTCCTCCTTTTGACATTTCTTCATGTGCAATATATACTGTTGCAATATCTGTTCGACATAAAGTATAAAAATCTGGACTGTTTTGGAGTTTTTAATTTGTTGTTAGCATGGTTTTGATTTAAAAATTGAGTTCAGTTTTTACAAAACTGAATATGCATCACAATTGGAACTGTTAGGCATGATTTGATAGCAACTTGGTAAATTGCAATTGAGGAATGCATACATTTTATTTTGGTTGCAAATAGAAGGGTTAGATTCAGGAGTATTACATTTAAAGAAACATGTTTAAACCTAATGTGAAGCCTTTGCATATGTTTGTAACATAGCATTAATGCACTGTATACAAATTTATATATAGCTGGTTTGTTTTGAGAAAATATTTTAATAAAAGCTGTTGAATTAAGTTATTCTCCATTTGATTTCCAAATAATTATGCAATTTAAAGTATATACTTTTGAAGTTGAATATTTTAAAAACTAGTTAATATTTTAATAGAACTGGAGATTAATTTGTAAAACTTTGGAGCATGATGGGTACATGCCCTTATTAAATTGGCACATTCCCAAGTACAAAAATATGATTGAATGCATTAACCAACCAATCCCAAGCATATCTTTGATAACCAGACTAATACAAGTTTCTGCAGGAAATCCTGCTCCAAGTCATTTATTAACCACTTGGAAATAAGATTACTGTTGGAGCTGAATTCAACATTAACTCTATCAGTCAAATTGATTTGAAAAGTGACACAGCAAGGTTTTTCCTGGTTAAATATAATTAATTCGTTCATATACATTTTCTTGACTTTTCTTCATGATAAGTAGAACCTTCCTAAAGAGAGAAATCAAATATCAAAATGCTAAATGTTTCTTTATTACATATTTCACCTTCCTCTCTCAAGCATTGCAGTGCACAATAATAAGAACAAATCTGGTGGTCACTTAATCTGAAATTTAAGTATCCAGAGTTGCTGTCAAATTCTTTCTCGCTACACATAATATTTGTTGAGTTTTGTTCACATTTGCCTGTGGTTTGCAACTGTAGTATCATCAACCTAACGTGAGATCTTGCAAAGTTGACTTTGTCCTATATCTAAACAAAAGCTGAATATTATTTCAAATAAAGTTTGCAAGTTAAGAAAATACTTATTGAATATATTTAGATTCAGCAAATGCTATTAATGGAAAATAAAATGATTAGTAGAGACCAGTGGTTATGCCTTGTGTTTTTTTTTCTACAACACCGTTTTTCCTTTAAGCTTGTTTTAACTGGTAAATAACAGCTTATGCACCAGTTCAATGTAGTAAAATATCCCAAGATGCAGTCCTTTTGTCTTTATGGCTTAACTTCGTAGTTTCAGCCCAATGGGAAAATCCAGTAATACCTGAATGATTGTGCCGATTGTTCTGGACTCCTTATTTTAAAGGATGAGTCAGACCAATGCACTATTAAATGATCCATATCATTGTGAAGTTGGCAGCAAGGAAGAGTTTATCCCAGAATCTGATGCTTTTGTACCAGAAGCCATGCATGTGTAAATCAAAAACACTCTTGTTCCACTTCTCCATTGAGGTTCTCTCTCTCTCCTCTTCATTGTCCCACCCCATAAAGTTTTCACATCTTTCATTTCTAGCAATTATCGGCTAAATGGAAGTGTTGGGAACATTAGCTGCAGCTGAGATCAGCCGATTTTTAAAAAAAAATCTACCCGATTAGCTAAACTGTGTTCAAATAATATAAAGAATTTAATGGACTTCAAAAGTGATTTAACCAGAAGCTGAAAAGAATGCCTTGATAGTTACTCTTGTAAATCAGTAAATAGCATAGATGGAAAAAATAGCTAATTGCTTTATAACATCTTTAGGAACAAAGTAACCATGGATGTCTTTATTAATATATGGCCAAAATTTTAAAAGAAAACAATATTTTGAGGATATAGGCTTTGCTTACGGGACCAGCATTTTTTTCCTATCTCTAATTGCCTTTGAGAAGGCAGTGGTGACCTTGAATTGCTGCAGTCCCTTTGGCTTGGGAAACATTCAGTGTTGTTAAGAAGGGGGTTCCACGATAGTAGCTGACTCGTAGTGAAGTGGCAGCAATATGTTTGAGTTGGGCTGGTGAGTGACTTGGGGAGTAACTTTTAAGTAGCGGTGTTCCCATGTATCTGTTACCCTTGTCCTTCCAGATGGTAGCATCTGTGTTTGAAAGGTACTATCTAAGAAGCCTTTGTGAATTCCAGCTGAGAATTTTGTAGAAATATGGCTATTGGTATTAGAGGGAGTAAAGTAATAATCAAGTGGGCTGCTTTGACCTAGATAGTGTCAAGCTTCTGGAGTGTTGTTCGAGCTGTGTTCTCACAGGCACGTGGTGACAATTCTGGGTAGATGCCAGTGTTATAACTCTACTGGAACAGCTTGGTTAGGAGTGTGATTATTTCTGGAGCAAGAGTGTTCAGTTCTATTGCTGGAATGTTGTAAGGGCCTTTAATCTTCACAACATCAAATGCACTAAGCCATTCCTTGATCACAGGAAGTGAATTACGCTGGCTGAAAATACTGCATAAAAGGACAACCCTTAATCTGCAACTTTATCGCTGTATACATTATATTTGAAAGGAATAATACAGCAAATGATTGTAGGATTGTTTTTATTGGAATTTGATTTGATAAATATCTCAATAGGGGTTTAAAGTACTGTTTTCTATGTTGGATATGCAATGAATACTGAAGCAATTACATTTGCACTGACCTCAAAACTGCCCACAAGGATCTAGCAATCTCTGTGATGTGGATTTTCACTTTCCTAATGGCTGTTTGTCTGACATTAAAACAGGAGATCCACAGGCGTCCAGCATCAATGATTTTATGAAGCTGCAATCACCTTGGAAGTATTGTCGAGGACAGCAACCAGGAATTTCAAAGTGCTTTGCCTGAATGCCTTTAATAAAAGGGAAAGATACTTACTTAAATGATTTGGATTCAGAAGCAAAAATATCCATGAAGAAGCATTCTTTTTTATTACGAGAAATTTAATATCTTACAAATGTAGTTATGTTTTATGGGTCACTGAAGGGAAGTAGTCGACATTATGAAGTTATAATCAAATCAAAAAGAAGCCATTCTATCCATTGTATCTGTGTCACTCTCTGTAAATGAGGATTAGATGGCCTTATTATCTAGCCCTTGTGGCAATTGTTTTTCTTTTCAGATACTTACCCAATTCTCTGAAACCTGCAATTGAATTTGTCACCACCACACTCTATGGCAGGACATTTCAGATGGTAACCATTTGCTCTGTTATTTTTTTTAAAATGTTTTCCTTCTGTTGCTGTTAGTTCTTTTGCCAATCACCTTAAACTGATATCCTCTGATTCTCAATCTTCTGCCAAGACTCTGTCGAAACTCCTATCTTGATTTGGAATATTTGACTCATCTCGTCTCAAAACTCCTCTAAACTGTTCAAGCAACTGAAGCATATCATAACTGGAACCATTTGCTGCAATCTTTTCTGCATCCTCTATAAATCCTTCACACCTTTCCTAAAATGTAGTGTCTGGAAATAGATATTGACAGAATAGAAAGACAGCAAAATTATTTGAATAGAGAGTTTGCAGAACTGAGGCACAAAAGAATTGGGATGGCTGGGTACATGAATCTCAATGTTTTTCGTATGTAGGTTCAGCAAGTGATCAGGAATACTAGTGAATATTACCATTTAGTTCACGGTAAGTGGAACGTAAAAGTAGCAAAATTATTTCACAGTTATGAAGGGCATTGGTGAGACCACATTGAAAGTGCTGTGTGCAGTTTTGGTCTCATTATTTAATAAAGGATATAATTACTTTTGAAGCAGTTAGGAGAAAGTTCATTCAACAGGTTGGGTCTGCATCCATTGGAGTTTTGAAGAATGTCAAATCATCTTATTGAAACACTAAATCCTGGGTGTGGGGGAGGTGGGGGGTCGGGGGACTTGACAAGGAGGATGCTGAAACAATGTTTCCGCTTGTGGACAAGAGTAGGACTGGGGAGGGGGGATGGTTTAAAAATAAGTGGTTGCCCATTGAAGATGGGTGAGAATTTTTTTCTGATGGCTATGTAAGTGTGGAATTCCCTTCCTCTAAGCATTGAAGAGAGGGTCAATGAATACTTTAAAAGCCAAAATAATCTATACCTTTTTGTTAGGTATCCAAGGATAGGAAAGAAAATGAAATTAACCCACAGACGGATCAACTATTAAATGGTAGAACAGGCTACAGATACTGAATAGCCAACTCTTAATATATTTAATTCTGCTTTTCATTTGTGTACTCTGCTATAAAGGTTTGTCATACCTCCCTTGCCTTTCTACTCTCTGCTGCTACCTACCCAGAATCCCATGTCTTTTTAAGCATATTGTCACTTTGCTCTGATTCAACAAGTACTGCACATATTCTCCCAGATCCCCTGCTCCTGCACCTGCTTTAGATTGAAATGTTATTTTCTTCAATCTTTTTGTTCTACGTTTCAAACTGTAAGACTTTGCACTTGCATGAAATGCCATCTCACTAACCTGTCTGTCTCCAATGGAAGTTCATGAGTATCTTCCTGATAGTTCATCGGCCTTCTAGGTTTTCATTCTTATATAAATTTTGTATTTGTGTTGTGTATATCAAGTCTAGGTCCATAATATTTAGTGAAGAAACAGTGGTCATAATATAGTCTTGATCCTAGCTGATAGTAATACTGAACAGGACAAATGAAATCTGACTTGATGAATCAATTGCGCACACAAATTATATATTTTCATGCGTTGGCTAGTTACTGCAATATACACACAAGGTTGTAGGCGTTCTTTAACAACAGAACGCAAACTGTTTTTCTCTCTCTTTAGTATATAAAGAACTTGCAAATGAAATCTTTTAGGGTCCTGAATGTCACTGGCTGTGGCGAGAAATATGGCAGAATCATGTGGACAGTCTAGTGAGGCCTACCCTGATGCTGGGCATATCTCGCTACATCTTTTAATGAAGTTCCAGGTGTCAAGGCGCATTGCCAATGTGGCAGTGGGGAGTTACCTGTTAAAAAATTATTGCTTCTGCACATCTCACCTTATCAATATGTACTTCTCTGCAACTGACCTCTGATATCTAATCCAAACATTTCAGCTAATTTCTCCAAGTTTATTTGTTTATGGATTGCGGAGACAGTTTTACACCTCTTTTCCAGGTCTGCTGGTACAAAGCTTTCTCCATTTTGATGGCCTCAAATGTTGGTCCAGCCACTGTTGGAGTAGTGTGCAGTTCTGGTCACACTGCTATAGGAAGAATATTATTAAGGTGGAGAAGGTGCAGGATGTTACGGGGAGGGATTGATTTATGAGGACAGGCTGGATAAACTGGGACTTTTTTGACTGGAGCCTATGAGATTGAGGGGTGACATTTTTGCATTTATAAAATCATAAGGTCAGTAGCAATGGTCTTTTCTCAATGGTCGGAGAGGATGAAACTAAAAAGCATAATTTTAAGATGAGGGGAAACTTATAAAAGGAGCCTGAGGGGCAACTTTTCCCACACAGTGATTCATGTTTGGAGTGAACTGCCAGTGGAAGTGGTAGATGCAGGTACAATTACAAAATTTAAAAGACATTTAGATAGGTAAATGAATAGGAAAGTTTTCAAGGGATTTAGCCAAACTCTGGCAAATGGGACTAGTTTAATTTGGGAAACCTAGTCAACATGGACGAGTTAGACTGAAGAGTATGTACAACTCTGACTCTCTTTCAGTTTGGAGAACTGGAACACTTATACGTTCCCATAGCACACCTCACTGATGACCTGCCCTGTCCCTTTGGCATGCCTCTTATCTGATACTAGCACAATTCAACCACTCTTCATAGCCGGAACCACTCACCGCTGCCAGGCTATCCCAAAATAAATCATCATCCCTGGTGGCAGTGCCATCTTTAAAAGGCTGTTATGCACCCAGACAAGTTAGTCTGGAGCTGCCCTGCACCATTTATGGCTTTTGCCAGAAAGGGGAAATTGGCACCCTGCTTTGCAGGCAGAGACCTAGATGTCCTGGTGAACAGGCTGATGAGGGTGGCGTCCACCTGCCCCAGGACCGGCAGTAGAGGACACCATACCAAACCCTGCTTGTCTCATCCAAGTTCACCACCCAGGTCAGTGCAGTCTCCGCCATCTAGGGGAATATGTAGGAAGAGGATCGATGACCTTTTCTGTTCTGTTAGTGTATGTGCCACCTCTACCTTCCTGCTGCCTCTCTCTCTCACTTTATCTCTGCTACCACATCCACATCCTAGCAAGGGCAATACTTGTGACTGTGTGAAACAACTTCCCTTCCCCGCCCCTCTCTCTCACTCGCTGTCTCTCTCCTTATGCTAACAACCCTGCGCTGTCCATCACAATCAATCGGAACACTTCACCCCACCAGCACTAGCAGCTGTTCTAGCCATTTTCTATCTATCTCAATCTCTCCTGGTGGATCACACGACACGCAGCTCCTCATCCCCAAGAGAGGAGGACCTGACTCTGACCACCCCAAGTGGCTATGTGACCATGTTCAAGCCCCTGGATGTATCCAAGGCTTTCTTTGATATCTGTGCTAGGACATTCTTTCTAAAGAGTGTCTTCCTTGATATAACTGAGCACTCCACCCCTTCGACTTTAACACATTGGTAGAAGCATATGGAGTTGTTTTATGTGGCAGTTGCTAGCACGTGTAGATGTAACAATGATGTAGCATAGTGTCACACAGCAACATGTAAACCCCTTCTTGACTAATGACAGCTGACAACCACAGTAGGCTGCCTGACTTTGTATCTGCACCTGAAAGGCAGGGCAGGGTAAGGCAGGGGTGCTCAGGGGGTATGCAAGCAGCTCTGACTTGCAGTCTGGTCCAGTCTGTGACCTGGGTGCCTGTCCAAGTATCATTACGATCAGAGATGCCCATGCTTTCCAAGGTTCAGAATTCAACTGCAAAAGTACATAATAAGTGAATCAAGATGTGCTATTAGGGCATGGATAGATAGGCACATGTCAAATACCAAGGTCTGTTAAAATGAGGTGAATGTAACTGTTCTGCGTAGCATGAGCCCTGAGATGTTGGCACTGGATGCTCAAGTTGGAGATTTGGGTTTGCCAGGCACCCCTCAGATTTTCACATCAAGTGTTTTGTGTGTCTAGTTTCAATCTGGTTCTGTGGTAGAATAGGAGATTGCATACTAATGGGGTGAGATTGTGTGTTAATAAGGGTGATTAATGAGCAATAATCACTATTAACAGGCATCCCACTGCTTTCTAGCAAGAATCACATCACAAAGTCCAGAACACCCTCAGAAAATATGACTTTGCTTTTCCTGACATGACGAAAAGTATCACTGGATTTCTTTCATAGTTCTGCCAGCTTCATCAACTGCAGAAGTCATTCAGGATCTGATAAGATCCAGCCCTTGCTTACATATGAGCACATGACATAAGCACAGAAGCAGGCCATGTCTTTGCATCTTCTATAAAAATAAGCTTTGATATATTTACTCTGTCATAAACTCAACAGTACAATAGTTTATCCATTAACACATCAGAGGTTCCTCCTAGGCACTTGACTAAAAGTCACATGTAGTTTTAGAGTTGATATATTTCAAAAACATAAACTACCTTTGGAAACCGACCCACGTCCATCTGCCTCTAATGGAAAATCCAAATCGCAAAATAAAATATAGACATAATACATGAGATCACAGTTCCTACCCCTGCAAAGCAACGCTGTAGCATAATCGAATCTGAAAAACCTCCTCACAGTTACTTAGTCAACTTTCTAATCACAGCTATCGTTCCTTCCATTCGATGAGCCAAACTTTGGTTGGCAAGGCTTCGATGTCACACGTGGTCAAATGCCTTTTGTAAATCTTTATATCATTCATCAATTATATTAGTGTTACCTCATCAAAACTCAACCATGATAATAAAATAGATATTGTTTTTAACAAATCTGTGCTCACCAAAATAGGTCCAAATGAGTGTTCATTTTGTTCCAGGCATCACTTTTATTCACTCCTCCTCCTTCCTCCCTCCCAAAATGGAAGACTTCATTGAGGTTATACTAACTCGTCAATAGTTCACACATCTATCCTTGCATTCTCCTTTTGAACAAGGACAAAAGATTTGCAACTCTTTTGCAAAAGCATTATGGAAGATTAAGCCCAGTGCCTTTAATTTTTACCAGTTTTTACCCTCTGCATCATCCAAATCATCGCATCCAGTCCTGACTAATCAACTTTAAACAGAATCAACATTTTAAATACATGTCTCTTGATAAAGGTTAAACTATCTAATGTCTTCAGTACCTTCTTTAATTGCAACCTTAACAGCAGCATCTTGCTTGTTAGAGACAGATGCAAAAAATATGTTTTCTTTTAAGCCCATCTATGCCCTCTGTCTCTGAGTGAATCCCTTTTTTTTTTTTTTTGGCCCTATTTTTATTTCCAATTGGTTCCATCCCTCCTTGTTACTCTTCTATGTCTGCAAAAGAGTCTTGGAATTCCCTTTCATGTTAGCATTCTGATTTTCTGCCTTAAGATTTCTCTCCCTTTCACCTTTTTGATTCTTTTGCCTCCTATCTTAAATCGGTGTTCTTTGTTTACTATTTGTTCTGTTCCTGGAAATGGATTTCTCCTCACATTACAGAATTCAGAACAAGCATATGACACCCTGCATAAAGTTGCAAAGAGTAAATTTGTTTTTAAAAAACCCATCTACGTAACTTTACTCTGTCACACTCCTGACCTGTACCTTGTACCGGCCTGGCCTGCTGGTGCAAAGCCCCCCTCACCTCCATCCAGGGCCTGAAACCATCCTTCCAGGTGAGACAAAGGTTCATCTGCCGCTCTTCCAAACTAGTTTACTGTATCAGGTGCTCCCGATGTGGTCTTCTCTACATCGGGAGACCAAACTTAGGGAACGGTTCACTGAGCATCATAGCTGGGTTCACAGGGGCTGACCGGATCTCTCAGTCACTGCCCATTTCAATTCCCCCAATCATTTCCTTTCCGACATGCCAATCCTTGGCCTCTAGTATTGCCCAAGCAAACCACAGTGCCTATTGGGGGAACAGCACCTTATCTTCTGCCTGGGCACCCTACAGCCCAGAGGATTCCACATCGAGTTCTCCAATTTCAAATAACCTCACGATCTCCTGATTACCTTCCTAGCCCCTCCCCCTTCCTGCCACTGCTCCCTTCCATTAACCGGATTCATTCTTCCCATTGGCCACCCAGATGATACCCTCCACCTGTCTTCACCTATCCCCACTTCACCACTCTGCCCCACCTCCCCCTTTATCTGCAGTTCCCCCCACACCCACCACTAGATCTGAAGAAGGGTTACACCCAAAACTTCTGCACCTCCTGATGCTGCCTGGCTTGCTGTGCTCTCCCAGCCTCCTGCCTGCTTACCTTGTAAAGAGTAAGCGGGTAATTTACTTAATGCTGATTTCCCAATCTCTCTTCAACGTTAGGAGTTTTGCTCCACTCGTTAACTGGACAAAGGTAATGTCCAAGATATAAATCAGTGGTTTGCTAAGTTACTTTGGAGGGTATTTAAGAGTTTTATTTTAAGAATTGTTTTGGATCTGTGATCACATAGATGAGACTGTGTGAAGACAGTAGATTTCCAGCCCTTGTGGATGACAGTTAATCATATAGATTTATGAGAATCTAGTTTTATAATTTTACTGGGAAGATGGTGGATGCAGTTGTCGAGTATGTTACAACACTGGATAAACCTTCCTGCTTAATTTAAAACCAGCAACACAAAGATTTATCCCATGCAGTAATTCTGTAAAAAAAAAAAAAAATTCGATAGGCCAAGAACTATGTAAAATAAAAATTAACAACTTTATTTCTTAAAGTCTAACAGAGAATAATTAACTAACAACTATTCACAAATTCTTTCTCTAACTTATCTTTTACCTTCCCTTTTACCATACTAGTCCAATAAAACTCCCAATTAAGATTTACTAAACAAAATCTCTTATCTCAAAACTAGGCAGCTTTTGGTTCTTCTATTTGGATTTTCCTCTGTCTTCTCCTCTTCTTCTTTGGGATTCTGTGTCACAGGTTATTGATCAGTAAAGGTACTTTTAAGAGAGCTATTTTTCAAGCAGTCTGTTCACATGTTGGAACTTTGCAGTTCTCCTCCCAACTGTTCAGATTTTCCCTGGAACATTGGATTGTGTCATTGGCTTTTAAGATTACAATATACTCAATTCAAACTTGATTGGAATTTGGTATTTTTCGGGGTATAACTTAAATTGATTGGCCGAATTCAAATCTGTTTTTTTTTGCCGTTTCCAGCAGTAGCTGGAGCACATATTACGATGTGTCTTATTGAGAACACTTAGTGCTGTCACTGCTAGCTTTTAACTCTCTTTAAAGGTACAGTTCACTTACATCTTCATAACACCTCCCCCCCCCCTAAGAAAAAAATGAACCATTGAAATTTTTAAACAAATTATCCTAATGTATAGATAACTTTAATATAAGTTCACCGTGACTTCTCCCCATATACCTGTGTACATATTTAACATTAAATAAAGACAAATTTCATCAGTTAAATCCATGATAACACATCTGCAGTTACATTCTTCCAACCCGCAATATGTATGAGTTGTAAAAGTCTGTAACATAAGACTCCAATGAAATAGCCTCATATTCTTATCTTTAAAACATTCTAAGATTTGTAAGTGGAATGAGGTCAATGTACACAACTGTCTCTGTGCCATACACATTAAAATGCTGTAAGGCCAGGACCAAACTCAATAGTTCCTTTTCAGTTGGATGTTGATCTTTGAAAAGTAACCAACTGGCAGTTCAATCCCATCCTTATCTTCTTGTTCAAGTAATACTCCAACTCCAATGTCACTAGCATCGATGGTGACTTTAAAATGTTGTGGAAAGTTTGGTGTAGCTAAAACTGGTTTGGTGGTTAATATTGATTTCAAATGGTTGAATGCCTTCTGGCATGGTTCTGTCCACCAAAACTGTGTTCTTCTTCAGCAAATCGGTAAACGGTGCCACTGCACTACTGAAGTTTGGAACAAACTTCCAATAGAATCCATTGAGTCCTAAGAATGAAAGCACTTCTTTCTTCGAGATTGGTCATGGAAATTCTTTGATGGCCTTCGTCTTTGTATTCCTTGGGGTCAACCTTCCATGACCAATGTTATGTTCCAAGAGCGCCACCTCTCCTTTCGCGAATTCTGTTT
Organism: Chiloscyllium plagiosum; assembly: GCF_004010195.1. Taxonomy (NCBI): domain Eukaryota; kingdom Metazoa; phylum Chordata; class Chondrichthyes; order Orectolobiformes; family Hemiscylliidae; genus Chiloscyllium; species Chiloscyllium plagiosum. Next base: position 44,075,094 of record NC_057723.1, read on the forward strand.
TATTTATGTTTATCACCGGTTTTGCTTCTCGTAGTCATTCAAAGAGCTCTGCCAACTGTACCAAGTGATCTTTCCAGGATTTACTAAAGATCACTACATCGTCCAAATAGATTGCACAGTTTCTTAACCCAGTCATTACTCTGTTCATGCATCTTTGGAATGTGGCGGATGTGTTCTTCATTTCAAAGAGCATCATTTTAAACTGATATAGCCCATTTGGAGTTACAAACGCAGAAATTTCTTTTGCCATCTCTGATAAAGTTACTTGCCAGTAACCATGCATTAAGTCCAACTTGGTGATGTAACTGGCTTTTCTGACTTTCCCGATACAGTCCTCCAATCTAGGAATTGGACATGAGTCCGATTTTGTAACGGCACTGACCTTCTGATAATCCACACAGAATAGTTGAGTCCTGTCTGGTTTGGGAACTAGGACGATCGGCGAACTCCACTCACTTTAGCTTGGTTCGATGATGTCCTCCTCGAGTATGGCCTCCAACTCCATCTGGACCTGTCTGGCTTTGAAAGAATTAAGCCAGTAGGAATGTTGTTTTATTAGAGCAGTATTCTCTACGTCTACTTCATGTACAATAGCATTAGTCCTCCTCCTCACCTGATTCTTACATATGTCCTTGTACTGTGTTCCTGAGACAGAGAGCTTACTAATTTATCCCACTCCTTCAAGGACTTCTTCATTTTTTATACTATTTGGAGGCACCTCAAAACCTATATTATCTGGAATTGATTCCTCACGCTGCGGGGCAGTAATTAATACCGGCGTTTCCAGTTCTTTCTCTCTCATATAATACAGTTTCAACATGTTCACGTGACATACCCGATGCCTTTTTTATCTATCTGGCATCTTTACTAAATAGTTCACCTGGCTTAACTTTGTCTCAGTTTGATAGGGACCACTAAACCTGGCTTTGAAGAGATCTCCTATCACTGGTAGCAGTACTAACATGCCATTCCCTCAGGAAAACATCAGAGTCTCAGAGCTTTTATCTGCCACATGCTTCATTTAACACTGTGCCCTCTTTAGGTGCTGTTTAGCCAACTCACCTACTCAAATTAGTCTCTCCCTTACCTCCAATATATTATCTAAGTGTGAGATCTCTAACTTTGGTCCTATCAATTTTTCTTTAATTAATTTCAAAGGGCCTCTCACTTCATGACTGAATATTAACGAAAGGGAGTAAACAGAGTAGATTCATTTGGGATATCTCTAATGGTAAACAATGCGAATGGGATACCTTAATCCCAATCACTTGGGTAATCCTGACATCTTGCTCTCAACATGGCCTTCAAGGTCTAATGCCACCTTTCTAAAGCTGCCTGGGATTCAGGATGATACGCACTGGATTTAAAGTTGTATACCTAAGCTATCCATAACCTCCTAAAACAGCCTAGCAGTAGAATTTGAACCTTGGTCCAACTGAATCTCTCTGGGCAGCCCATACAGTGTGAAGAAAGCTACTAACTCCTTTACCACCTCTTTTGTCTTAATACTCTGTCACGGAATTGCCTCCAGAAATCTGGTAGATGCATCCATTATGGTTAACAAATATTGGTTCCCACTTTTAGTTCTTGGGAGGGGACCTACACAATCAATTATAACCCACATGAAAGGTTCTTCAAATGTGGGAATTGGCAACAAAGGTGCTGGTTTTATTACCGCCTGTGGCTTATCTACTATTTGGCATGTATGACACATACGGCAAACGTTAACCATGTCCTTGTGCATTCCAGGCCAATAAAAATGTTTTTGTACCTTTGCCTGTCTTTCATATCCCTAGGTGACCACCTCCAGTAGTTCTTGTCCTACCTGTAACACCTCCTATCTGTATGCTACTGACAACAGAATCTGGTGCACTTCTCCTCTGCACTAACCTGTCATGATCTCCATTTCTTTCTTAGGATTCTATCTTTAAGATAATAACCCTCCAGAATATTCTCTGTCTCCTTTTCAGAGTATGCATCCACATATGTATCTTTTGTTGTCTTGTCTTGCAGTTGCATGTCTCTTAGCCTTTCAAGGCTAAACACTTCTGTCTGACCCTCTGCCTGTCTGACACTTCTGTCTGACCCTCTGCACCATTACACCAAACAGATTGTCCGCTAACTGAACCTCAACTCCATCATTTTTTTTACTTTTCACTTTATGCTGTCACTTATGATAGTGGGATCTGGTTACCACACATCTCAGAAAATACCACGATATTTCTGTTTAACTCCTCAGTTTCTTAGTCTTCCTTGGGCTTCTCCACAACAAGGGGTGTCACCCCCACCTTGGATCCTGCCAAATCATTACCAAAAACAAACTGAACTACACTCTGTCAATCACTCCCACTGTATCTTCCCCAGTCTTAAGTTGGCACTCCAACCTGATCTTACCAAGGGGAATGCTAAATTTCTGTCCATCTATCCCACAAATTCCCACACTCTCGGGTAACCGATCAGAAAGAGTGCATATTCGCTCATCCCTTACAATCAGCGACTGGTTAGCTCCTGTATCTCTCAAAATTATAACTACTTGTCTTTCGTCCCCTGTACTTTCTGAGTAAACTTTACCCACAGAGGCAAATTCTTTGTAGAGATTAGGGACTAACTCCATACCTAACCCCTACCTAGGCTGTGCACTTTCCTGCAGCTCCTTGGCTCTTCTTGGGGTCTCCTTCACTAATGCTACTGGCTTAGCTTCTTTTACCATCTCTTTTCCCACAGTGCCTTCCTTTAATGACCAGCACTTTGACTTTATGTGTCTCACTTTACCACAGTGGAAACACCTGAGGCCTATCATCTCCTTTTTATCCTCTTGGGCTTCTTTCTTATCCTGTGGTAAATTCTTACCAGTGCTCTCTACTCTTGGCTTAGTAGTGTAGGATCTCCCCTTCTCACAACTTCTATCCCTCACAGGATTAAATTCTAGCTGGAAGCTTGTCTTATGCACCAACATGTACTCATCCGATAATTCTGCTGCCCTTCTCACTTCCTGAATTTACTACGTGACTTCTTATCACCTCTGGAAGTGAGTTCTTAATCTCCTCCAGCAGAATAATCTCTCTGAGTCTCAAATGTCCTATCTATTTTCAAAGCACGTACCCACCGATCAAAATGACTGTTCAATTCTTTTGAACTCAACATAAGTCTGATCTGGTTCCTTCTTTGTTTCTGAACCACTGTCTTTTTGCTTCTGGTATCAATTCATAAGCAGTTAAAATGGCCTGTTTAATCTCTTCATAATCCCTTGACACCTCATCTAACAGTGCGGCAGATAACTCAGTAGCTCTGCCCTACCAGTTTAGTCTGAACTAGCATTACCCATAAATCCTCGGACCACTCCATCTGCCTAGCCAATTTTTCAAATGAAATAAAGGAGTTTTTGACTTGTTTCTCATCAAACTATGTCAGAGTTTTGACATACTTATATATAGCACTACCTTCTCTTTCAATCTCCATCGTTAACTTGACTTCGCTGACTAAGTTGCAATTTCCCAAGTTCAAATTCTCTCTCACTTTGCTCAGCTAAGAAGCTTCTCTCTCTTCATCCTCTGTCTATCTTTCTTTCTCTCTCCCTTTCTTCTCTCTCTCTTGTGTCTGTCTGTTTGTTTTCTAACTCCATTGTCCTCTGTTGTAATTTAAGCTTTTCTACCTCTACCGCATTCACACCGAAGTGCTTGAGTATCTCCTTTACAGTTTCAGCTTTACTTTTGTCCCTGTTTAAACCCAAATCTAAACTCTTTGCTAATTCTAACAGTATGGCCTTTTTCTTTCCTTCTAACCTTTCTTGGCAAATCTGAGAATCATCTTCAAATCCCAGAACCTCTTTAGCAATTTTAAGACCCATTTCTCTCACTTTTAATTTAATCAACCACAAGTCCCCAAAATTAAACAAATTGTCTCACCTACGTTTTATTGAAAGATCTAGGACACTAACCTGCAAGTGTGTAAATCTGCTGGGATTTCTCGTATCCCCAAATCTATTCAAATCTGTCTAAACCAGTTCAAATCACGGACATGAGCTGCCAAAACTGTTACAACACTGGTAGACCTTCCTGCTTAATTTAAAACCAGCAACACAGAAGAGATTTATCCCATGCAGTAATTCTGTAAAAAAAAAAAAATTGATAGGTCAAGAATTAGTTAAAGAAAAAGTTAACAACTTTATTTCTTAAAGTATAATAATTAACTAGCAACTATTCACAAGTTCTTACTCCAACCTATCTTTTATCTTCCCTTCTATCATACTAGTCTGATAAAACTTCCAATTAAGATTTACAAAACAAAACCTTTTATCTCAAACCCAGACTGCTTTCAGTTCTTCTATTTGGATCTACCTGTGTCGTCATCTTCTAAGGGATTCTGTGTCACAGGTTATTAATCGGTAAAGGTATTTTTAAGAGAGCTTTTTTCAGGCAGTCTGTTTATATGCTGGGGCTTGGCGGTTCTCCTCCCAACTGTTCAATTTTCCCTGGTCTTATACCCCACAATATTAGATTGTGTCATTGACTTATAAGATTGTCAATATACTCAATTCAAACTTGATTGGAATTTGGTATTTTTCGCACTATAATTTAAACTGATTGGCCTAACCCGTATCTGCTTTTTGTTGTTTCCAGGCAACCGGCTACTCCAGTAGCTGGAGCACCTGTTACATTACGTCTTATTGAGAACACTTGGTGCTATCACTGCTAGCTTTTAACTCTCTTGAAAGGTATAGTTCACCCACATCTTCATAACAACTACTTTAGTAGACAAACAGCTCCTGTAGGAATGAAAGGTCTGTTACTGGTAAAGGAGAAAGTGAGGTCTGCAGATGCTGGAGATCGATGCTGGAGATCAAAGTTGAAACTTTATTGCTGGAACAGCACAGCAGGTCAGGCAGCATCCAGTCCTGAAGAAGGGCCTGTGCCCGAAACGTCGAATCTCCTGTTCCCTGGATGCTGCCTGACCTGCTGTGCTGTTCCAGCAATAAAGTTTCAACTGTTACTGGTAAAGTCAATCAAGGGTAAGAAAATCCTTAAATTATTTATCTGGAGTCCATCAGGAAGAATTTGGAGAAAAAATATATATATACCAAGATAGGTATTAACTTGAACAAAAAAAAAACTGGAAGCAATTAGGCAGATATCTGAAGATGGAACATAAATATGTATATTCAAGTCTATGACAGCACGTAAGACTTGAGAGATGAAGTTAATGTAATCTTATCTTTCAGTATAGAAATATTTATTGTATATTGAATTAAGTGAATATTACTTCATAATTTTCATTAGGACATTGGCTTCTGACGAGAGATTAATAAATGATTATTGGCAATGAAAATTCAAAATGTTTGATACCTTGTATGTTGACTTGTTTACCATTTAAATAAAATGACAAGAATGTTTAGTGATTCATTTGGATGAAGTAGAACAAAAATACACTTGAGATATGCTTTTATATTCCTTAATCACAAATGTGCATTTAACAAATCAAATATCTTCAAGTTTCTCTAATAAACTCTAGGAGGAAGTGAGGATTGCAGATGCTGGAGATCAGAGTCAAAGTGTGCCACTGGAATAGCACAATAGGCCAGGCAGCATCCAAAGAGCAGGAGAGTCGATGTTTTGGGCGTAAGCCCTTCATCAGGAATGTGGGGATAGGGCAAAGGGGGCTGAGAGATGAATAGGAAGTTGGGGGTTGGACCTATCACCATCCCTCCCCACCTTTCCAGCTACCTCACCTCCACCCTCCTATTTATCTCTCTCAGCCTCCTTTCCCACCCCCACATTCCTGATGAAGGGCTTATGTCCGAAATGTCAATTCTCCTGTTCCTCAGATTCTGCTGACCTGCTGTGCTTTTCCAGCGCCACACTTTTTGACTATGAACTCTATTTTTACAGTGTTCAAGGTAATTAACAATTTCATTAATTAATATACACTCTGTGACAAGATAATGATTTGAGTAATTCTAAAATCAGATTTCTGTGAGAATTACAATCTGATATATCTGCAGAGAATAGTTTGTCATTTACTGTACAACCGCTTTTAACACTTGGCATAGCTTAATTAAGCTCACAGGAAATTTTTAGTGTAAATTAACATAGACTTTGCCAATGTACAAACAGGTGTAAATTTTCTGTTACATGAAATTCTACCTCATTAATGTCTGGAAATGGAACTGAATTATCTTGAACCTAGAAGACAGATGGTACTTCGATGCTTCATTGGCAAGAGAACATAAGGGAACACAAATTTAGCGCTATGTCTGCTACACTGCTGAATGATGAAAATGCTTACTATCCATATATACATTTATTTGATCATGCACTGTACTATGTATGTAATTGTTTGCAGTTCTGTTGATAATAGTCTATCCATTTTCACATGTTCTGGAGAATTTACATTGCTCCTTTGGGGGGAGAAAAGGAAATGTGGAGATTGAAAAAGGAATGGTTGTGCAATTTAATGCTAAAAAGGTGCATGATGTCATTGATCTGGTTTTAGTGTGAGTTTTAACTACTATTTGCGGCTGAAACATTTTATAGTTTTTTTTCTTCTGTTCATTCCCCAGAAAAATGGGATAAGTATACCTTCCGCTGTGTACTTGCATATAAAGTAGTTACAGATGTGTTTTTGGTTTGTGCTAAGTTAGCTCATTTTAGCCAGATTGGAAGGAGAGGTGCCATTTGCCATTATTTACTTCAGTTGCCTGAGATTATTGATGAAAATAATTTATGCGGATTTAGTTTTTGTGATGCCTGGTTACCACTAGATCACAGCTGGCAAATAGTAACACCGGAATGAAATACTTTCTAAAGGTGATGAGGAAACAAGCTAAGCCAAACATCACAATGTGTTTGTGTGATTCCCTAATATAAATTGTTAGTTTTATTGCATGTGAGGTTTTTCTGTCTGAGGATTTAATTATTGGTCCTTTATTACTTGTTTTCTCATGCTGCTTTAGAATCATCTCCCTGGTTTGCTTTCATTAAATTCTAAATTCTGTTTCAGCTTTTTTGTTTTAATCTGGCTCTTGTAATGAACTTTCTTTCCTGTTATTGGTGTAATTTGAAGTATTATAGATATATAAGAAATTTGCATTTTAAAATTTTTTTTGTACATTGTTTTTGTTGTCTAGGCTGCATTTTAAACACATTTGTTTCCATTGTTCTCCCTTTTGCTACTTTGCACATTTTTTTGTGCGTGTTCCTGCTCTATTTTATAGCTTTGTGTCTGTGCTTTTGTTTTATTTTCTGTCAATATTTTACAGGGTACCATTCATGCTTTCATTTTCTTCAGTTTTTGAACCTTTTGTGCTTTCTCAGTTTTGCTTCTTTGCAATTGCTATTATTTTTAAAATTTTTATATGTACTCTATTCATGCATTTTACTTGTTTTTTTTCCAGGGAGCATAATTGAAATATTACCAGAAAATTGCCATAATCTTGCTAAGTAAAGGAAACTTCCATTTATCTAGAAGTGCAGTCTTTGTTAAGATTATACAACTTTGTTTTATCACACTAAATCACAGTTTTACTGATGCACGTTCGTCTCCGTTGATATTGTTATATAAGTTCTCTACACCCCGTGTATGGCCTGCTTCTACATGTAGAGATTCTATATTTCAATTTTCCTCTTCACCTCTGAGGAAACTTACTGTCACTTCAGTATGGTTGTTGTTTTATCTTGGAACTTAAGTTGGTATGAACTTAAGTGGTGTATTTATTTTCTTGGGCCAAAATAATTATGAATTTCAGAATTGAGAAATAAGCATTTTATTTTATTTTTGCCATTTTAGCCCTGAGACAGGTGCTGCAGGGAGATCATTTGACCTGGCTTCTGCCCTTGAGCCCAGCTCTAAGTCTGATGAAGATTCAGGTAATCCTTGCCTTTTGAGCTTTTACATTGTCTATTCATTCACTGGCTATTGCAATAATTCCCAAGGAAGTCCTATAACATTTCTCAAATTGATAATGAAATCAGAATACATTGCATCTTGTTTGTTTTATGTTGAAAATGCTCATCACTATAAAATATTAAGAACAAACTAAATTTTATTTAATTAGTAATTTAAGTGGGCATATGCTATTCTATTGCACTAGTTTCTGTTTCAAAATCAGATTGGTCACAGTTAAGCTTACACATGAATAGAAACATCCTAATGATTTGGGAACATTTCTGACAATATTCAGCAGGTCTAGTAGCTTCAATAGAGAATTAAACAATTAATATTTCAAGTTGTTGATCTTTCATTAGAACAAAGAAAAGATAGAGGAAGGAATGGTGCAGTGGGCGTGAGAGGATCTGGGGGAACTGAGGTAAAGGGGCATGGGAGGAAAGAGGGGAACCAAGGAGATGGACAGGGGTAATACTATATGAGATTTTAGAATGTAAAATGATGATATAAGCAGTTGAAGAAATTATATTTGTGCTACAGGACAGAGTGGGAGCTGACTCATGATATTTGTTTCCGTTTTATCAGCTTTAAGATTTGCAGTGGATGAGAAAAGCACAAAACAAAAAAAAGGTCAAGAAGAGTTGAAATGACAGTGGTATAATCATATCAAGTACTTGGTCAAAAAATGTGGGGTTGTCAGTAAAACTCTGAAATTGTTGAATTTGGTCAATAAAGTACCTTATTAATTAATACATGAGGTGATCTTTCTCAAACTTGCATTGAGATTCAATGGAAAAGTATTGAAGAGCAAGGTCAGACTGGGAAAGTTTTTTTTTAACTGTGGAAGCACTCTTACTGAACATGTAGCTTCCTATTACAAAACTTTAGACATTTTTGTACATCTTTAAGTCCAATCATTTTTCAGAATGATTCTGCCTTGGCTGTTGTCAGATCTAAACAAAATCTAAACATTTGGAAATAAATACAGCTAACAAAATCCTGAATACAGTCCTAGTGTTTCAAAGAATTGAATAAATTTGATTTATTTTGAATTTGGATTATATTAGATTTCAAGATTATGTTTAATGATTTGGTATCGTATTTCAGATGTTTTATTGTATTTGGCTAACAAAAATGAAGAATTACAATGGGTGTATAATGAAATTATGAAGTTTTCATTATAAAAATCTATAGCAATGTTAGCTAATGTTTAATAAAGTTAAGGGTAGCAGAAGTATACAAAGCAGCTGTTTTGCATTGGTAAATTGAATTTATTTCCAATGGACTAAGTTTTGAATTTTTGATTTTCTCTTTTCCTTACAAGGAACAATTCCTGTTTCTTTTTTCGAAGTTCATCAATGTATTGTTAAGGAATGGGCTGACTCCCAAAGTTTGTCCATTTGTCTTTTTGTTTCTGTTTCAAGAAATTTCACTCCTTACATTTTTAGGAATGTTTGGCTTGGCCCAGGTAAGTAAGAAAATAGAATAGAAACTGGGATCATTTTTATTGGCTATTCTTATTTTGGATCTCCAAGAGATAAGTTCTCAAGAGAAGGCTTAATTGTCAGATGTAAAGTCAAATAGATTTTGATTTAAATACTTAATAGATAAGTTATTAGCAGCAATCCTGTATTTTTCACTTGCAAAATATATTAGCTCACTGAATATTAAGGGTAAATAATACATAGCTGTGCTGATAAAGCTAGGAGTATTCAATTTCATTCAATTTTCTTAATATGTATTTATTTGTCAGTTTGAGGAGTTGTTCAATTTAGATTCTTTTGGAGCAAGATTTCAATAACTTCTGCCACCTGGTTTGTGGGTGGGAGCCTATAAGATTCCTCCATTGGCCTTCTCGCTAACTTCCTACTTGATGCCAACTTGCCCTCAGTTTTACATGTGGTGGACAAGGCACCTGGTGCCCCTTTATTTCACTTGAGGTTGTCCAGTGCCCAGTTACTTAAGGCCTATTTCCAATCCAGCCTCAATTCTGAGGTTAACAGGATGGGTTCAGTGGCTGATCAGCAGATTTGCTAGGGAATATAGTGGACAACAGAAGCAGACCACCAGGTTTCACTGCATGGACTGCAGTTGGACAGGAAGGTGGCTGCTTCCTCTGGGGAGTCCCAAGTGCTTATTGGGACTGGGCATCTCAGGATTGTACCGCATCCATCTCCTTGGTCCAGGCCTCAGTTCTCCTCCACTGACCAAGATCTTCCTAAATGGCCTGATCATAATCCATGCTTGGAAGTTGGGCCGAAAGGAGGTATGCCTCCCCTAATGGTGTATTTTGTTTATCAGGTTCCCACATTAAAATGAATGCTCCATTCCATCATGGCCTTTCCTCCAAGATTTCCAACCCCCCCCCTGCACACCTGGGCTACACCTCTCCTCACTGTTGAGAAACTCTATGCAGTTGTGCGAGTCTGGAGACTGTGTTTGTAATTCCAATACTGCCTTATGCTGGTGCTGCTGATACTATAGAATTGTCATATACCCCACCATATGAGAAGTCCTTCCCTTCATTTTCAGTCAGCCGACTTGCTGATTTGAATGTTGAATTCTTTAGAAGGTGAGCAAAGCTAATTACTTAAGTAGACCGATCAATAGGAGCATGCAATCAAACACACTGATAAACAAATCATAAAGTATGTTCAGATTTGAATTGAGCATCTTCCTTCAACAGCTTAATCTTTACGAAATCAGTTTGAACTTTATGGCCTGCCCATTTTGGTGTTTTGAAGGCGGAGGTGATTTTGTACAATAGAATGGGTAGCCTGACTAATGTTTTCCCACCATTCCTGACCTCTTTGAATTCCAGGGCCCAGCATTGTTCTTTGTGGACTGCCTGTAGTCCCAGCACATCCATCACAGTCTGGCACTGGAGATTAGATGTGGATATTGACTGGCAGCTTTCTAGGTGGGGCTCACACCCAGATTGGGGCTAACATCCTATTCTGGCCCTTAAGGTTGCTCACTGCATAATATTGCTGTGAGGAAGCCAGGTTCCTGATCAGCACAATGATGGCAGACTTTTCTGTCAGGGTTGGGTGAAGGGTGTAGTCCATGTAATACCAAGCCTATTATGTCAAGACAAAAGAGAATATTAAATTTGATAGTGAAGCTGATTCATAACTTTTGCTATAAAAAGATAACTTCAAATTTAGCAATATTTGCATTTTTTTTTAAAATCATGAGGTAAGCTAAAACGTCTTCATATGAAATTCTACAGTCCTGAGCTTGATACGGAGAAATTGTGCTTTGGACTAACAATTAGTCGATTAACATACTGCTCACTGCAGCTTAGTTACCTGATTCTCCTGTTTCTTCCAATGAATGAAAAATACCACATGGACGAATAAGTAGAGGCTAAATGTAAATGTAATTTGCATGTGGTGGATATAAACCAATAATCCAAAGTTTACAGTGGGATAGAAATAGAATAAATCATTAATATGTTTTTAGTCTTGGGCGGTTTTCAAGTTGCAATGATTCCTTTTGAAACATAAGCTTGATAAGGTACCTTAGAGCTCTCTCTTTATGAGAAGGATGTTAGTCTTAACTGGAGCATTTCTCAAACATCTCAGTCACCACAGTAATTGATTTAAAGTATCCTTGTTCTTAACATTTTAAAAAGAAACAGTCTTGTCATTCAGCAATACGTGATTCTCTTTCCAGCAGAAATGTTGGTATCTGGTGAACATAGAGACATAAGTAGGCTATTTAACCCTTTGAAGCTGTTCTGCGATTCAGTGGAAATGTTGATGATCTGTCTCTTATCTCTATCCACCTGCTTTGTCTCCATTTTTGTTAATGTCATGAGATAGCAAATATTTATTGATGTCAGTTTTAAAGTTACTAATTGAGCTTTGAGTGAGAGTTCCACATTTTCAACATCCTTATGATTTCCCATTTCTCCCTTGAGTTGATTGGCTCCAAACTTAAAGTTGTCTCCTTTTCTGTGATTTGTCCCTTTGAGTGATAGTTTTTTTTATTTCCATTCACCCTATCAATTCTTTTCAAAACTCTAAAAAGAAAACACAAACAAATCACTCTTTAACTTGCATTTCCCATGGAATACAACCCTAGTTTATGAAATTTAACTCCTGGAGTCATGTTAACATTCTGGTACATCCATTACATCCAGAATTGTATGTGGTATTTGATATATGGTCTCAACAAGGTCTTGTATAGCTATAGCATTACCTCCTGCCCTGCCACCTCTAAATATAAAAAACTAACATTCAATTTGTTTCTGTTCATATTTCTACCTCTACATTTCATTTTAATTAAAACTGCACGTAGCCTCCTCAATACTTGGGGGATTCCACTGTCCCTTGCTTTTTACCATTTGGGGAAAAACCTTGGACATATCCTTACAAAAGCAAAATTGTCTGGATGTTGCAAAATGTTTGAAATATAGCAAGAACATATTATGTTCAAAGCTATACATAAAGCATAATACCATACATGCTCTAAATCTGAAATAAAAGCATAAAATGGTGAAAATACTCAATAGGTATGGCAGCATCTATGGAGACAGAAACAGAGTTAACAATTCAAGTTCATGTTTGCCAATAAATATACTTCTCTTTGTAATTATTGGCAAACATGAACATGAATTGTTAACTCTATTTCTGTCTCCAAAGATGCTGCCATACCTATTGAGTATTTTCACCATTTTATGCTTTTATTTCAGATTTAGAGCATGTATGATATTATGCTTTATGTATAGCTTTGATCAGGTAATTTAAATGATTTCATATGGGTAGTGAATATGTGAGGTCCTGGTAAAGATTCTTGCAGGCCTGTACAGACTTCTACCCTTTCTTATTCTTCAGTTCTAACCATAAAGTTGGCACTTGTTTCCTTTCATATGCATTTCTTACTAATGTTGTAATAGTTTTTATTAACCTAATGCTCTCTTGCTTACTCCTTTCTGTTGAAGTTATAGCTTTGAGCATATACCTTCCAACTGCATCCATGTCCTGGCCACCATGTCGCATCTTTATCGTTTCTTTGAGGCTCTAATTTATTCAGTTCTTGTACTGTGTGCTTTAGTATATCAATTTGTATTTGGCAAATTACTCAATCCTATTCCTTTTCCCTAATGTTACTTTAAAACCATTTTACTTAACTTTATTTTTTATTTGTCACTTTTGCTGTTATTTGTTTTTTGTAATGTTCCTTTCACTTGGTTCTAACTGTAAATTTTAAATTGCTGATTATGACCTGAACGCTGCTTTTAGACTCTATTAAATACTGTGACATAAATTTGAACTCTTCTTTCCCATTCATCTCCATTAGCCATGTGCAAGCTCTCCTCATCTGTTTGTTCCTAACTGCCATTTTATGTGTGGTTGAAGTAAGAAAATATTACTCTTCATTATTACCTTTATTTTAATTTAGCATCAACCTCTTGGTCCTCCCTCAGCAGAACCTCTTCCCTTTGCTTCTTTATATCATGAGCTCTATCATAAATCATGACACTTTGATTCTACCTCCCCACCACCAAACAACTTAGCGTTCTAAATGCATTAAGATATGTCTTCCTGACAATCTTTGGAATTTCTAACTGTGGTTGCAGCAAATGCTAATTATTCACTGATTATTGAATGGTCAAGTGACACTTTTACTCTGAACTCCCCTCTTGCAACATGGTGTCCAGGCCAGCATTGCAGCTGTCATCCCTGTTGCATTTCTCAATATCCTCACAGGTATCAAGTAAACTTTACTTGTCGGATAGGATAAATGTCAATGCGACTTTCCCATTTACCCAATTTGGTTCCCCCACCCTACTTAATTGTAGATATGCTTTCCCCTTCTAGCATTTATGCTTTCATCTAAAATGTGATTAAGACCTACAGTGTCTCAAGCAGAGACATTTCCTCCACATGTGGCGGTCTTACTGTCAACAGAAGTCCACATGTTGATTTGCTCTGTTGATTTGCTTGTGCCACCTTTAGATCTTATTCATTTATTAGTAGTGATTTAACTTTAGAAAATATGGTATCTAGAGCTAAATGATGTTTACAATGTGAATTTGTCTGAATTTTATTACAAATAAGATTGGATGAATGCACTCTCTCAGGTCCCACTATTCCATTGTCACAATATGAACATAAGATTTTCATTCATGGGGCATTGCAAGAATAATTATATAAATGTATATTTTAATGATAAGTTGAATGTGCAAGAATAATTAATTAAATCTAAATTAACTAAGTAAAGGGTATGAAGAGTAATGGGGTTCAAATTCCTACAAAAAAGGTGCGTATAAATAATAAGTAGGAATTAATGGGATACAAAATCAAAGGAAGTTTTAAAAATACAATGACCAATTAATTTGAAATTGCTATGAAGGCACTTCCATTGTTAATACTTTTCAGTTCCCAGCCTGAAGGATTGAGCAAATTATTCTGTTTGAAGTACTGAGGAAATACCTTCCCCTTTCTTAAAACAAAGGCTACTGAAAGCAGATTGTGGAACACATTTTTCTTTCAAACCTGTTATGATTTTAATGAGGCCAGCTAGAGAGTGAGTTCTCTGATTGGGGCTGCTAATCTGGTCCAATCAGGGAGCCCTGGCTGACTGTTATAACCAGGCATGTGGTCTGCTCCTGGGCCTGGCCAAACTGGCCATAAACACGTCCAGGCAGCGGGCCGTGGAAGGGGTCATTAGAGCCGACTGCCTGCCCCTCTTCCGCGGTTACGTTAGAGCCCAGGTGTCCTTGGAGAAGGAGCATGCAGTGTCCACCAACACCCTGGAGTTGTTCAGGGAGAGGTGGGCGCTGCAGGGAGTGGAGTGCATTATTTCCCCCTCCAACTCTATTTTGATTTAATCCCTGCCCTCCCCTTCACTGTTTGATCACACAGCATTGCCCTTTGATGCGAAGGGCACTGCTTGTCGCAGGATACTCGGGTGTTTCCTTTCTTTCTGGTGGTGGAAACTGAATAAAGATTCGTACACCTTGTGTCTCTCACTGTGTCTCACACCTGCACACACACACACACAATGGGTGCTGGGGATAAAACAAAACGACTGCAGTTAGGCGGTAGTGTGGGGGTAATAGAAAGAAAAATAAACAGGAATGTCAGA